>NW_020450705.1:3056101-3085316 GCF_003343035.1 Apteryx rowi
GTTTTCCTTGTCGTTCGGAATTCCCTCCCGCCCTCCCAAGTGGGAGCGAGCCTCTCCGCTGCCTTCCGCCCGTCCACCCGGCTTTGCCTTTCCCGCTCCGGAAGCAGCTGCCCGGGAGCGATGCCGTAGGGGATAAACCTCACTAGCAGTGCCGATGACGATCTGCAGCCGGAGCTGCTCGCGTGGCGGCTCCTGAGCGCTTTCCCGGGGCTTTGGCCTTCTCCAGGGAGAGGAAGGGAGGCGCGGAGGGCCCCCGGGGCCGGACAGCGAGCCCGGAGCTACGACAGGAGCCTGAGCCGTAGCCGCGTTTGGGGAGGAGCCCGCGCCGCGGTGCTGCCGGCGCTCCCCCGGGAAAGGGGAGCCTGCTCCCGGCAGCTGCTTTTGCTCCCACCGGCAATAACCCTCCTTTAATCCTCTTACCCTGCGGAAACCATCCCAGTTCCCGCGGGCAGCTGGGGATGCATTGGGGAACATGGTGCTGCCGCCGGAGCTTTTCCGTCGGGGTGACCCGGGGACGGAGCCCGGAGCAGCCTCCGAAAGCAGCAGCTGGGGCTGGAGCGGTGCTGACGCCGGCGCGGCAAGAAAACCCGTTTTAACGACCAAAATAGCTGGAGCGTCGCCAACTCCCGAGAGAGGCGGCGCATCCTCTCTGCGGAGACCGGGCTGCTGTGGAGCTGGCGGATGCCGGTTTGCACGAGCATCGCTGGGATGGGAAGCAAGCGGGTGGCGGGCAGGGAAGGGGACTTTGCCTCTCCCGGAGCTGGTCCTGCCGCGGGAACGCCGCTGTGCCGAGCTGAGACCAGGAAAGGCTCGTGCAGGAGCTGGAAGGGGCCGCGCACAAACCGCGGGAGCGAAGGCAGGAGCAAAAGCCAGGAAATCACCGCTGCCCTCCCACCCGCGAGGAACTCCTCCAGCGGCGCCACCGCATCCGCGGTTCATGGTCCGGCCCGGACCTGCCGCCCCGAGGGTCTTCCAGCAGCTCAGTAAACGCCTGGCGCCTGGGGATGCCCAAGCTCTGAAACCTTTCCGGGAGGTTTTTCCGAGGACTGCAGGAAAACCCAGCCTCTGCAGGGTACCACCGGGCAGGAAAGCCCGCGGTGCTTCGGGAACATGCCGGCCTTTTCCCGCTGGTGTTTCCGCCCGCTGGCGTTGCCGCCTGCGTCCGGGGTTCGTGCGCCCGGCGCTGCCCTCAGCGAGGACCTCCCAGCTCGTCCGCGGGCCGAGCAAGCCGGCGAAGCACCGCGGGAGTCTCCCGAACGCAGCTCCGTGCTGTTCTGCACAGGCGCCCTGCAAAGCGCGGTGACCCCGCGAGCAGGGCACTCGCGGACCCGGACCACCGGGCCCGGCCGCCCCCTCCGCCGCCCCTTCCTCCCCGCCGCCGCGGCCCCCAGCAGCCCTACGAACCGGCTGCTTTTACCCCGTTTTCCTGACGCCAGCACTGACTCTCCTCCGCTCGGGAGCGCGGCAGCGGGGCGGCCCTGCGCGCCGGCGGAGCGGAGCCTTCGCCCCCCGCGGCGCTTCCCACCTTGGAGCAGGCGTTCGGAAGCGTTTTTAGAGCGTACGCTTTAGAGTACGGATTTTGTAGCTGTTTGGGGGTGTTTTTGGTACGTGACGAGCCTCGTCCCCTCACTGCGCACTGGCCGCGTTTTGAGACCAGACCAGTGCGGGTAAGAACATAAAATAAAAAATGAAATAAACCGGCCCTGCAGCAAGGCCTTTCATTTCTGGGGCGTTGGGGATGTTCGCGGCCAAGGGCTTTGAAGTGGGATGGGGAAAAAAACCAAAAACGCGTTTCTCTGAGTAATTCTTGGGCTGGATGCTCGCGAGCGGCCYCAGCGGGTCTCGCTCCCGCGCGCTGTGGGATGGGCGAGCGGCGACGGCGTCGTTGTCTTGGGGCTGATTAAACATCCCCAAGGCCAAACCCCTCAGGGGCGCGGGAGGAGGTGGGTCGGGGTGTGATGGGAGACGAAGGGGTTTTGCCCTGAGCCGGCCTGGCCCCGGCAGCCCCCGCTCATCAGCGAACTCCCCCGCGGTCTTTACCACTCCTTCAGAGCAAGCCAGCGCACGACTTCAAAGCTGGACTGTAATCCGGAGGTAACTGCAGCTATTAACAAAGGCCACAATTATAAGAGCAATCACGATTACGCATGCTAACGGATACAAATTGAAATGAGGGCCATAGGAGAACGACCAAAAGTGTAAAACATATTACAGTGTAATAGTGAAATACATCCTGCTTTTTTCTGCCTTCCACCGGCTCCACTTGAGCTGAGAACGGCAAGGTGGCCCAACTCAGCGCATGTAATAGAGCGCTCTCTTTTGGGGCTGGGTCCCTTTAAATCTGGGGGTGACGAAGCTGGGGCAGTCCAGCGGGCGGGGGGGGGTGTTCTGTCCCGGGGGGGGGGGGGGGGTAGCAGGTGGCCCCTGCCGGGCGGGCGCGGGGCAAGCGGCGCGCACCCCCCTCCCGAGGTGGTACGGCCCACGGGGGGCGTGGCCAGTTGAGGCGGGCGGGCGGCTTGAAAGCCGTTGGGGCTGTTTGGCGGGCGGGTGTGAGGGGTTAGGGCTCGTTCGGCCGGGGCCGGGGCCGGGGCCGGGGCCGGGGCCGGGGCCGGGGCCGGGGCCGGGGCCGTTGGGAGCAGGCGGGCGGAGGAGCCGCTGGGCGCGCGGGGGAGCGGTCGGCCGGGCGACGGCGGTGGCGACGCGCATGCGCGGGGCGTGCGCAGGCTCTTGGCGGCTGGTTGGGGCTGCGGTTCCTGAGACCTCGTGGCGCAACGGTAGCGCGTCTGACTCCAGATCAGAAGGCTGCGTGTTCGAATCACGTCGGGGTCACGGCTTCCCCGCGGGGGGTTCATTTTACCCCCGGGAGCGTGTGGGCAGAGTAAGGGCCTCCAGGGAGAGCACTCGGGCAGGGGAGCTTGGGGTGAGGGGGGACTGGACTGGCTTACACCCCTGGGAAAGGGGCAGCGGTGAGGGGAGCCCCCCTTGCTCCCTGTCCTGGTTTTAATTTTTGCTTTAGATGGCCACGGGGTGCTCGTGGTCTCTTTGGGGGTTACAGCCCCCAACCCCATCTCTGCAGATGCTCAGCCAGAGCTTGAGAGTGCTCCTAAAACTAAAGCGTCCTGCTGCCTGGCCTAACAGCGTGGTTGGTCACAGCTGCAGGGAAACACGAGCTGCTTAGAGCAAGTAAGTGGGTGCAATGCAACCAGGTTAAAAATTGCCTTGAGGAGGGTGGAGGTGAAAGAGGGAATTACTTCCTGCGCTGGCACCAGGGGTTGAACTGAAAAACTCCCTGAGGATGAGTCCCGGTGAGCTTTTTTCCTCCTGTGCCTGGAGCACTGAGCAGCTCCGGCCTGCGGGTCTGATGGAGCAACTCAAGGTTAACAGCGCTGACATGGGTTGCTAGTGAAGGAGCAGCTTCTGGAAGTCTGGGTGTTTTTATCCACGTTAGGACTGGTGTAGCTTCCTTCTGCAGAAATCTAAACTTGAGGAGAGACAGCGACGGGGAATTGAATCGGTTACAAACTCGAGGTGGATTCAAGAGGGCGTCCCTGCCCCGGCGGTCCTTTGCCCGGTTGTCGAGCTGTTGAGGGCGCTCCGTTGCGTGGAGAGGAGGTTAGCTGTACAAACTAACGCCCCGGTTACTGGGGCAAGCAATAAAAATGACTAGGTACTGCTGCTGGGGGCATAAGTAAATAAACTTCGGAAGAGGGAACTATTTCGCTATGAAATTTTTTTTAAAGTGTAGTTGCTACTCTCAAGGACAGAGGAAAACGATGTTAGACGGAGTAAGCTTTTCCAGGTTGCTAGAGTTCAGCTGCTCCTGATGCCACTGGAGAGTATCCAGTCTTCTCAAAATACCGATCGTAGACGCAGGACCTGCAAGTGCCGGGGCACGGCGACGGGSAGGTGGCTCAGGGATCCTGGAGGACCGAACCACCGGTAAACCGGGGCGCAGCTTCTAGGCGATGCTGCGTGGTGATGCGTGTTTCCTGCGACGTTGTGTGGAATGAGCCCTGCGTGCGCGCGTGTTTGTTTTTTAATCAAAGAATTTAAGGCGGTAGTTGAGCTAGACTAGTCTTTAGAATTAAAGATAACACAATGTCCCTTACGTAACTTTTTTTTTTCTTGACTTTGCTACGGGGGGATTATGCCAGCTGTAGCTTTGAAGCACTTTATTTTAAACTATTTTAGATTTGGAGGGAGCAGTAAAAGCAAAGTCTAATCTACAGGATAGATAAAGCTTCTAAGTGGTCATTAACCCTGACTGCTTTAACCTGTTGAGAAGATGATTTTTTTTTTTTTTTAAACCTGGGTTCCTTTAGTCTTGATCTCTTTTTCACTGAATGGCTGCTTCTGTCTTGACTAGATTTTCTACAGAATTTCTTTGCTTTATAATAGCACATACAAATGATGCTTTGAGCTTCTGTTTTCACAAAGATCATCCTTATTTTAAAAAATAGTACCAGACTAAAATAAACAGTGCAGGGCAACAAACAGAAAACTCAATTTCTATCTTCACTGATAGGATTTTAATTAAGAGGAAATGTTTGGGCAAAAAAAGTCTTACATCTGAAAGCATTTGTCCACAGCAATGTGCTCTCTGAAATACGCTGTATTAAAGCTAGTCAGATGATGACTGCAAGATATGTTTAAACCTCACTTCATAGGCTTGAATAAATACGAATCATGTGTTTGCTGTATGGCTACTGATTAAAATGTGTATGTAATTGGTTTGGGATTTAACTGTACTGTGGGAAGTGCTTAAAGCAAGTTAATGTAACCCCTTAAAAGGATAAATGAATAGAACTTGAATATTCATCTTATGTCTCTTTAAAGTTCTTTTGCTATTTAATAGGGCTTCTGGCAAAAGGGGTTTCAGATCATTGTTAAATGTCTTTTCCTTTGCTGGGACAGCTATTTTGTTTAAAGAAGATCTTCTCAGATGAAGTGAGTATATAGTCTTAGTTCTCTTTGCATGTAATTAGATAGAATTTCCTGAGGAAGATGTGATTTAGTATTTCATGATTAACACTTTTATTCTAAATAAATAGCAAATGTGATACCGAGATACCTGTGTCCTGTTTGCTTATTTCTCATACTTCCTTTTGAAACAAGGGATGTTCTAAGGGAGCTATGCTTTTGCTTGATATCTTTACTGAAATGTTCAATGCTGATTAAACAGGATGACTTAATACAAGGGAGAATGAAAATTATTGAATATCTGCTCCTTGCTTTGAAAAAAAAGTACTTCTTAACCAAAAGGCTTCTTATGTGCACGTGGATTTTAATGCCAGCTGCTTAGTAAATGCTTTTTTTTTTTATCTTTAGAAATATACATCTGGCTGTTTTGGGATAAAAGGACCTGTAATGCATTCCACAGAAGGTATTTCTTATGTTTTACCCACCAAAAGCTGTTCTAATATTAGCTAGCTTCAGTGAGCTTGGTTAGTACAATAGCTGAGGGAATATCAGCTCTTGAAAATGGCTTTCTGCTGCCCTCTCTTTTAGTGTTTAAGATTGAATAGGCATACTGCGATTTTCTTCCCAAACCTTCAATCAGTAATGGTATCTGAGAGTATCACAGTACAAACATCTTCCCTCTATAGTGTGTTCTCCAGGGACTGGTCTTATTTCCTAAAGGCTTCAAGCCTTGGTCCCTTGATCTTTATTTGGGATGACTTTTTTTTTTTTAATGGTGTAATCAGTCTGAAGGAATTTCTTATTTATAGTCATCCTGTTCCTACTATGCATTCTTCTTTCCCTTAACCTTGCCACCTTAATGAATCCTTCTAGTCTTTTGATGTTCTTCTGAATTCCCTTGTCTCTTAACTACTGTGCAGTGTCCCTTACCTCTTCTTTTTCCACAGTATGTTTCTTTTTTGTCCTCCTGGGAAAAAAAAGTACTTTTGTTGCTTTTACTTCTTGATATAAACCTTGGACTTTTTCCAGACATTATGGATGTCTTTCAAATTCTGCTTCTGTAGAAACTTACGGATTAGCTTTTCTTAGATAATTTGCTTACATTGTATGAAAGATGTTACTTCTAATTTTTAACCACAGAGGACACTTAAGACTCTTCCAACTTCTGCTTCCAGTAGAAGGATTTTCTTCTAAGTGAAGTTTTTTTGATTAGCCAGTAGTGAAGTCGTGATCTGACTTGACCTCACGTGGTTACCGTGGAAATCTGTGACGTCACAGGCTGGTCGCTAAGGTTTTGTGCCGGGATAAGGGCTTTGGGGACGAGGATGCCCCCTTGACACCTATCACTGCTTTCATTAGCAGCCAGAACTTCAGCTGATCATGTGAGGAGGTGAGTGGATTCCTCTGAAATACCAGAACGCTTCGTTTTGGGTAACGTCCCCTTCCTCTGAATCGTGCCGGCATAGCTGAGATCCGTCATAGCAGAGCTACCGCAGTGGAGATTGACCTTCCTTTCTGATCGGGGCAAATTCGTCATCGATTCAAACTGAAGTGGTCTTTCTAGGGAGTTAACTTTAAGTGATTCAGCTTGGTAAGGTAAAAGTATGTTGTGGAAGAAAAATCTTCTTGTGGAAAATCAAATTTACTGTTATGTAATTTTTCTTTTTTAATATCACCAGAGGAAAAACTTGAATTTAAATATAGACTTTAGGCCTGCACTAACGGGCATTTTAAATAGAGGTTAAATGGCTTTGATTGTCTTGTAACGTGCATCTATGCTGTAGTGATAGGCCAAGTGTTACAAAAACATGAAAACAGCAGGACGAAGTGCTTGTATCTCGCTCAGCTCACGTAAGTCACAATTTCTTAATCAAATGAACTGAATAAAAACTTCTAAGAAATGTTTGAGGCCTTTATTTTTCTTTTGATACAATGCATTGAGGACTGGCTAGATTTTCCAGATCGTTTGGTGTTGAGGTTCATGATGTGGTTTTCATGCCCTTGGTTAGATGGACCCCAGTACAACTTGGAGACCTACTTCATCCGTTCCAGTCGTGATCCACTGGGGCAGTGCCCATCTGTCGTCTTTTTGTTCTGCATTTGTCAGCCAGTAAACGGAGATCTCTGAAATGGTGCCCAGAGGAGAGCAGCTTTGCCGCTGCTTGCCAGGGCTTCCTGTGTTGCTCCTGAGATTTCTTCTGATGTTCGTTAGGTGTTGAGAAATTAATGGAAAAATTGCCAGTGCTCAGAGAGGATCTAATGAGGAGAGAACTGATGCTGAAAGGGCTCTGTTGATATAAAACCTCATCTTTCTGCATCACCTCTCATCTGAGTGTTTGCTACTAATACTTGTATAGACCTATGACCTGGACTTTGTGTCATGTGAGACAGGTACCTATCTGTCACTCACTAGCCACCCAGCAATGTGTTGAAGTTGTTTCATTTTATCTTGTCCCACTTGCTTTGCTCGCTAGTAGAGTGGGGAAAGAATACGGTTCCAGAAAACAGTCTGGAAAGGCATAAAGATCAAATCTGAAGCCTTTTGCCTTAGAAGGGAAAGCAAATGAGAGGTGAGGCTTTGGGGAAGGCTTTTGCTCCTTAAAACAGTCTCTGATCTCTGGAGACTTTTTTTCTAATTGGGATGGCACATGTTATAATCAAGATCGGATCACAAGAGACCACTGCATGAAGGAGCAGCTGTTGCATGCAGTCATGCACAATATTTCTGTGGTAGAAATGATTCATTTAGTCTGTGTAATATATATGGAAATGTGCTGCAGGAGCATTGCTGAAAATAACACATTGTACTCAAACAGCCCAAACAAAGCTGATCTTTCGTTTGCAGATCGTGTGYGGTGTTTGTTTTGTTTTTTTTGGGGTGATATGTCAAATGAACTTAGGCAATCTAACTTATTTCTGGTAGCAGTACTTGACTGTATTTGGTCCGTGTGCACACACTTCTCTTAGACTGGCGTATCTGAATGGGATACCTTTACCACTGAGAAAGCTTAAACTGAATGAAGGCTGCTGCAGAGAGGTGTAGGGAAAGAAAGCAAAATCCTGCTGCAGAGGCATTCTGGGTGAACAAATAAAGGAGATGGAATCAAGAGAACAAAGAAAGGGGCAAACCATTTCAGAGGTCTTAAATGCTTTGAAAAATCTGAGCTGAAAGGGATACTTGGTACTTCTCCACATGTTTGTATATATCTCACTGGCTGGGTAATTTGTGCCAGTAACATAGTTCTCCATGATTCATTCCAGTAGAAATGGTAGGACAGACCAGCATATTTAAATCCTTTATTTCTGCTTTGGAGAATTCCTCTCCGTTTGTGTAGATGATCTTTTATTTAGGCTTAACTGTAATTGTCCATTACCCATATTCATCAGTTAAATGCAATTTGTTACCTGTAATTTGCTATCTGGCTTTGTATGATAGGATTGAATAGGTATGCGTTGAAATCTTCCTTGGATGGAATTGTTAGGCATTTAGAAACCATTCCAACAGTGGCAGGAATCCCAAAGTTTTGTTAATCACTTGTATATTTGACAGACAAATGCGACGTATGAAGCTGACAGATGCCTTTCACACTGTAGTAAATATTTGTGCTGAACTCTTGCTTCAGAGGCTGCGCGCTGGGAAGCGATGGCCCAGGTTACGATTGGCATGCTGATAGAACAACCAGAAGAAGACGTAGACCAACACAACCCGGAGGAACTCGATGTTCAACGCTTGAGTGACAGTGAACTGCAGGAACAGCTCATCTTGTATGGAGCTGAACCTGGACCAATACTGCGTACGCACCACAGGAACTATGGTTGGATGGGGTTCTTGCAGAAATAGAACTTAACCTAATGAGTATTAATTTGGTGCGGTTGGGGAGGGGCTGAATGAGAAGGTAAAGGAGATTGACCTAATACTGAAAGACTAAAGTGACTCCAAAAATCAGCTCCATTTAAAGGAAATAGTCAAGTTTTCAGCCATCCTCCTAAATGAGGACTGCTGAATTCTGACCTTGGATGCCACCACAACTTTACTGGCACAGTAAGCATAAATTTGTGTTCTGAATTATCTATTTTAGCTTCCACAAGGACACTTTATGAAAACAAGCTTCTGCAGTTGATAGATCAAAGCACGCAAGCCTGCTGTGGTAAGCTAGATGAAAGTGGACACCTTGATCAGGGCTCAGAAAATGAAGATCAAAAAGAACAAGGTACAATATTAAAATTTCAGAATCTTAAAATTAAAAAATGTACCAGTCTTTACAAAACATCATCTTTGCTTAGTGTTGAGTATTTTTGAGAGATATATTTTAAAAATCCTCCAGGGACATACTGCACAAGGTCTTTGGGTACCTAAAGATACAGAATATCAATTGAAATTAATTTATTTTCTTATTTTGCGGGGGGGGGGGGGGGGAGGGGTGAAGAACCAGTTTAGTAAAAGTAAGACTTAGTTCTTCCTTGGGAAATAATGTCCATGTTATATGTAATTAGTATTACTAGTATCTTTTAATTGAATTGGAATCTTGAACAGTTGAAGAGAGTAACAGTATCTTATTTCTCTTCTGTAATCAATCTGTATTGGAATTACAAAGCAACTCCCTCTGCAGCGTGTTTAGGCTGTACCTGCCAGGAATTCTGGAAACTGCATGGTTCATGTTGTTCCGTTTCTCCCACTCGGTAATATTTATTACAGCAAATCCATGCACTGGCTTTGTTACTTATGTGCGTCCGTCATCTTCAATTCAAGATGCATACTAGAAAAATTCTTGAGAATAGTTCTGGTGACCGCTGTCTGACTGACTACTGAAACGAATGGGTTTATGATCTCCTTGGGAATTCTATGGGACTATCAAGGTGCTTGAAATAATCAGTAAAGAGAATTCTGTTTTCTTCTAAGAAGTAGAACACTTGGTATTTTAAACTCAAAAATCCTTTTGGGAAGTTGGACTGAATGTTTTTCCCCTTTTTTTCCCTCTTGTGATGTCCTTTGAAGTTCTCTTGAAAGATGAAGCCAAACTTCCCATTTATTTTACAGACTGTAATGAATATCTAGCTTTGTTTAAGCAGTTAGCTTGGTAGGGCGACTTCTGTTGCTGCTTTGAAGGAGGAGGAAAAAAAAGTTCCAAAATCCTGAGCAGTTTAGACACGTTTTGAAAAAACACTGAGCCAACAGCTGTTCATCAGACTAATCTGACAGTATAGCAGCTGTCATAACAAAGGCAGAGCTCGTTCAAACACAGCTTCTTTGTACGGTGATTGAAAATGATTTAAAGGAAAAGATTATTTACTGATTTTACTGTATTAAGCTTTGGAGATGGATAAGTGACTGTTCGCTTGTTTTTGGTATGTGATCCCACCAGATGAACAGGCTCTTAATCACTTCTTTGCTCTAGTGTAAAGACTCGAATGTGTTTTGACATACAGCTCTGCTTCTTGCTGCTGGCTTTGCTGTTTCTCTGTTTCTGTAACCGTGTTTTGTAGGTGCCTGCCTGGGCTCTGCTTGGCTGATGGCAAGCCGTTTTAACGTGCACACAAACCACATGCGTAACCAAACGATACCCCAATGAATGCACAGGAGGATAATTAAGCAATGCAATGTGTAAAGATGGCCTGAACTATAGCTTTTTAAAGTATCAAGTTATGTAACCTGGTATAGTTATTTTGGGAAAATTCACTCATTTTAGGACTCCTGCTTATTTTTTTTTCCCCCTTCTCTCACTCAGAGAGAAATACTCAAGTAATCCTTGAAACAAAAGACTTCAGAGTGACAGCAGCCTGTGCCTCTGGCTATTGTAAAGTAAGTAATCTGCTAATGCATGAATATTTTATGTATCTGCAGCTAAATGAAGGAAATTGTGAGTTGATATAAACTGATGTTCTTTGTATTAGCCTCATGACAAATGCAGCAATTACCTCCAATCAGTTAATTATAGCATGCTTCTGTGGTCTGCATTCTGCTTTCCTGAGCTTTATATACTATCAGTTAGCCAGCTAAGGTGTTTAAGACTGTCGAGTTTATTTTCTGGGACACCCAAGTAACTGTAGATGCAGACTTAGCAGTGTATTTAAAATACAACATGGACTGTGATGCAGTCTTTATTGTTGCATATGTTAAATAATGACTTAGTTTAAAAGGGC
This sequence comes from Apteryx rowi, assembly GCF_003343035.1. Taxonomy (NCBI): domain Eukaryota; kingdom Metazoa; phylum Chordata; class Aves; order Apterygiformes; family Apterygidae; genus Apteryx; species Apteryx rowi. Next base: position 3,067,163 of record NW_020450705.1, read on the forward strand.
TACCGTTGTAATAAAAATCAGTACCAATAAAGCTTAGGATCTATAGCTTCTCCTTGTATTTTCAGTTCTTATAGAAAAGTGGACACTGGGTGGTTTAATGCATTAGTCTTCAGAACGCCTCTGTGATGGAAGTGCTTTTCTCCATGCTTTATGAACAGAGAGCTGCTATGAGGGCCTAAGTAGCTTCTGAGCATGGAGCTGCAAGTGATTTGCCAAAGGTCACCCAGAGAATCTGCAGTGACTCAGGAAACTAAGCTGGCTCTCCTGTATGGTGGCTGCTCTTTCAGCCATGCTTTGTTTTACCTCTTTCATTACCCCTTGAGTTAGAAGGGAAATCCTGGTGGAAGTAGTTTTCTTCAGTGTCTTATAGCATTGGGAAACAGCTGGAAGAAGGAATATGTATTTATTTAACTCGGTTATTCTATCACATCCATACTGGAGAAATACTTTCTCKTTATGCTGTTGGAAAATATATTGACTTTTAATAGCATACTGAGAAAACACTAGTGACTTTCACTATTTCTTGCTGCTTTCTCTTTTGCTTTATAGCCTTTGCACCTGGAAGTGCCTGAACGCCACAAGAAACTTCTGTCACCTAATGCAGATCACAGTCTTGCTAAGATAATTGCAGAGGAAAGTATCTGTCCTTGCTACATATTAATTTCATTATGCCTTTGCATCTAGCATTCCACGAATCTTCGAAGAGAACTTTTACTGGATTTCCGTTACTGCTTATTATCTCATACTTCTGACTTTCCAGCAATGATAAATGAAGGAAGCCAGGTCCATTTGTGGCAACAGAACATTAAACTCTACTTACTTGTACTTTGTCTATTTGGACGATCTTACAGCTTTCACTGCATACTTGATATMTTCATAAGAATAATTCCTTTGTGAAGCTGCTAGCTAATGGCAATTAGGTGGTTTCATTGGTGCCACTCTGTAATAGTCCATATTTTATACATGTATGCATACATACTCACTTTTTTAAATATAAAACAAGTAGATAAAGGATTATTAATGAAGGATAAAGTACATAGCTTCTACTTTATCATTAACTAGTCATCTGATAGCTAGAGGATTGCCTTATTCCATGCTTATGGAATGCAAATGACTTCAGGCTCTTAGTTACATTCTGTTAAATCAATTTTGCACTGTAACTATAGGTGTAGACTTCTTGTCACAAGTGGAAGAATTGCAAGAAGATTCTTATTTAAATCCATATTAGTGACTGCAAAGAACATGGTTTTTATTGTATGGTGTTCAGTACTTTGTGACAGCTCTCACCATGAGAGGCTTTAATTGTGTACCTCCAACCTTCATTAACAAGTGTCTGTCTTGAAAATGTTAACAGCTAGAACAAATCCTGCCAGAGGATAAGTTGCTGGTACATTGGATGCAGGGACAGAAGAGATCAGGTGGCAGCAGTCCCCACAGCAGTCCCAAGGCTGTTCACAGGACAAAGGTATTATGGCGTTGTTAACTTATAACGTTCTCTCTCCTGCCCTTCCTCTCACCACAAAACACTTCCAAGGTGCAATCCTCAGATCAGGGTCCCAGCCCAAATGGTACGATGAGTCATGGAATCTCATTCTGATCTTCTAACACAGCATTACAAAAGTGCATCCTTTGGTCTGTTACTCGATCTTAATTTCAGAAGTCTTCTGTCTTACCTGAATTTATCTAAGGTGTACTTCACAGGGCAGTGTAAGGATCCTGAGCCAGCTCTGAGCAAGTGAACTTGCATACCAGAGGATTTCTGTCAGTGTGGCACGATGTTCCCCATGAGGGATTTCATTTACTTCTCAGCATAGTCTATAGACTAGAAGATAGCCATCTTAAAGAAGATGGCATGCCCTTTTGAAGAAAATATGTAGGAGAAACTTTTTGATGTAGCTGTAGAATAAATTCCACTTAGCACTTAGAAATCAGCAAGGGATCATCTTGAAGCAGGAGACTGAGAAGGTAATATTTATTTATTTATTTAGGTTATCTTTTGCCTGAACGCTTTTATAAAATTGCTAACCATAAGTAATTTGTTGGAGTGCAGTTTTGGATTGGGCTTCAACCTTGGAAACGGACCCTGTTGCATAATGTTAAGTATCACGGCTAAATCTTTGCATGGCATGGCCATCAGTCTCTTTAGCACAAGATTTTTGTCTCTGTGGCACCCAGCATAACAGGACTCCAGTCCTGAGGGAGACCCTTGAGCGTTAATGTAACAGGAATGTTGATTATGGCGCTGTTTTTCTTGCATACAAATGAGCTTGTTGAGCTGCTGTGATTAGATGATGTGTCTGGAGGCAAAGTACTGTATATTGTGCTTTACTTGCTAAATAAATCTATTTAAAGTAGTATTTTTTCCATTAGTGTAGGAAAGCAGTGGACAAGAATGCAGGAACATACCGAACATCAATTACTATTTTAAAGGCATCCATGTTAGACAAAGTAGACTACAGGCAACCAACCTTTATTTTAACCTAACTTCTTGGTTTTAAGTAATTCACAAAGGTGYGGGGGTTTTGTTGTTGCTTTTTGTTCTATCTGCAGAACAATCCACTTCAAATGAGAYTATTTCAAGGCAACTTCCATTCACTGGCTTGCTTTTCATCAAGAAATAACGTGGTGTTTCTTATTTCTGGGGCACCATTCCTATTAGACTCCTGCGATCACTGACATGCATTTACTGTTTCTCATTAGTCTTGTTCTGATAATTTTGGGATTGCAAAGAGAAGCATCCTCCCTCTGAAAATTAAGGTGGCCTTGTTCTTTTACTCATCTGCAGCTTGTTTGGTAGCTTTGCTTACTRGAAATGAAAAGCTTCTGCCTTAAGCCTGTTAAATCTCTCACTGTGAACATTATTCTCTAATCAGACAGGTGAAACATCCAGTGATGGAACTGGCAAAGACGACAAAGATGAGACTTGGTTTTCTGATCCTTGGTCTCCCATAGGAATCAGGTAATGTGTATTTAGCTTGTCTCTTCCTCTTGTTGTTGGCCACTTTTCCTGTGGTTTGCTTTGGCATTTTGGAGAAATTCCCTCATGGTTACCTGCAGAGGAACATCTCTGAAAGAACAGAATTTATGGAAGTTTTTGCTTAGAAAAGAAAGCTTTAGCTGAGAAAYTTCTGGAGCTAGATAGACAAGGAACTCTCTGAAGTTGAAGAGTGCCTTAAGTGCAATGTTTAAGTTTCACCTGGGGTTTCTGTGAGCCCACTACAGTATGGTCATAAACAGCAAAGAAACTGTGTTGCACAACTGAATCTGCCCCCCATTCCGCAACTTCTGCCCTTCTCTGCATCTTGGAGAAAAGATGACACTTGTGCTGATGTGCCAAATCTGAGAGCACTTTTTTTCAGTGCTCAGAAAAACCACGCAATGGCGTTGTCTGGCTGAAGGGACACCGTTGCGGTACAACCCGCTTCGAGAGCGTGTTAAAGTGAGACACTAACAGTTGGCGTGGAGGCAGGGAGGGAGAAGGCCCGCTTCCTTTAACGGACGAATTCCAGGTAGATTGTAAATGCCGGTGACCTTTTAACAATTTACCACTTAAATACTGAAATCAAAGCTGTCTCCACAGACTCCTAAGACTCTTTCAGGTTTCAGCTTCCTTTTACAGCTTTGTTTTAAAAAAAAAAAAAAAAAAAAAAAAAATCCCATTCATCGAGAATTTTGCATAGGCAAAGAGTGAACGCTGGGAGACCATCTCCTGCTGCTGTTAGAAAAGCATGAAAGTCTTTTTTTAAGTCTTCTTGCTTGGGAGTACATGAAACAAAAAGGGTCCTGACCTGTAGGTTTTGCTTCAGCTAGAGGCCATCCAGAACAGTGTGCCTACCTTGCTAGCAATTCTACAGCAAGAAATAGCAAGCGTGTGCCAAATGCCATCTGGGGACRTTCTTGGTGATTATTATGAAAGCTCACTGTATCCTAGATAGCATAATGTGCAGTACAGGAGTTGAGCAGCACTGCATTCTCCCTCCACATGTCATGCTCAAAAGGCTACTCCTTGCATTAATTTCAAGAGTTTTGTTTTATAACCAGAGGACTTGTTTTGGCCTTTTTATTCTGTCTTAATTGAAAGATTCCTTTTCTTCACCCAGTGGTAGGTTTTTGTTGGAGCCGGTGTGGTATGTCTAAAAGATAAGATGTTGGTTCTGTAGGGTTAATGATGAGAGTCCCAGGTTATCTGGAACAACATCTTTCTTCTCATAACCCCAGCAGGAAAAGACCAGAGAAGGAGGATGAACAGTCACCAGCTCAGAAGGCTATAGAAACATTTAAAGTGGAAAAAGAGAAGTTTGTACTGGAAAAAGAGAATTACAGAGCAAGAGTAGCACAGGAAGAGACCTCTCGAAGTCTGATACCAATGCCTGTAAGGATTGCGATATTTGCCATCTTTGTGTTTGTGCTCTTTGTGTACGTAACTATGGAGACTGACCCAAACAATCCGCTCATAAACTTCATCCTGAGAAGAGGATAAGAGYGCTGTCCTGATGACATACGCGGAGTTTGGTGATGACTACAAAACCGAAGAATGCACTTTTCTTTCCTTGCTACTTGTGAACAAACTCTTCAGGTAGTAAATTAAAAGGCCAGTAAGAGGGGGAAGATACTCTGCAACTTGTCTTTGCTTAGTGTTCATTGTATACAGTAGCTCATAATTCTTGGAAATGTGACTTGCTAGACTGCTTTTCTTTGCTGAAGCTAAGTTCACATGTGGATGCACACTTTATGTCCCAGCTAGAGAGTTTATTCCCTCAGAAGGCTTTAGGGTTCTGCATGGTTTGGGGTTTTTCCTCAACTGCCTGTGGCTGGGATCATTCCATCTTTGAGAACTTCCACTTCTCTGAGCTTTGTCTATCACATATTTGAGAAACACCACCTATAGATTGGGGGAAACAAATTGCTTGCCAACCTGGCGAGACGGGCAGTGCCTCCAGCGTAATACAAGCCATGAGGGATCAAGGGAGGATTCACTACGTTGCAACTACTGGAAAAATGTTCTTGCCTCTTCAAGTCTAAAAATCTTACTGAAAAGAGTACAGTGGAAGTGACAACTTCTCAGTAGTGGCCTGCCACCTTTCATCTAAAGATGACCTGAATTTTGAATGTAATGTTCTCATAAATCAGACACTTAAAAGATTTAAATGAGTAGTGTATTTCATGGATTAAAATCAAGCTGAGGCCTTTTGGTGTCTTTTCCTTTCATAAGCTCAAAGTACTGCACTTCTGCTGACATGTAATTTGAAGAAACATACTGAAGCACCCTAAAATTGCWGTAGCCATTTGATTTAGAAACTGCTAGKTTTTTGCTGTTARTCTTGACATACTTTGCCGGGAAGAAGAATTTAGTATCCTTAGGTCTGATGCTCTGGTTTAAGAGGAAAATCCTTCCTGTGTAAGTCATAACACAGTAAGCTAGTGGTATGATATACTGAGTGGCTTTCTTAATTTTTCTAAGTCATTTTGCTTTCTTTGATGTGTGCACTTTGTAATCTTTACCTCAGATCTTGGATATGGCTTTAATGTGGGATAAGGGGTTACCTCTTTTCCAAGTAGGGTAAATGGTAATAAGTGGAGAGGGGGTTTGATTCCTGTAGCACTCCTGAGGTTGTGGGATTAAAAAGTAACTGGCTAAGGTGTGGTGTTAGCCCTGTATTCTCAGATATTTCCTTCATGAAGCTCATTTTTCGGTTTAGCAACCGCAATGAAAGCTGGAATGTGCTGTTTTTGCATGGTGCTGTGTTCATAGGAAAATAATCTTTAGCTGTTTCAAATTGCTATATGAATATGAGACATTAGGTGCAATTGCTTTGGTGCTAAATAATTGAGATACCATGTTGGTTTTACTTCACAATCTAGGACTTTGCATATATGCTCCAACTCTGTCTAGTCGTTTTTAGTTTCCTCTGCAAAACCTTGTCTTGAATGATCCAGCTGATACTTGGTAGCTTGGATTTGGTTATTTAGGATGGAGGAGGAGGGCTGTACAGTCATGTCATTCCTCCTGGCCTCCTGTTGCCTAACAGCCCATCCTAGGGTGAAGTTTAACATCATCTGAGGCAGTTGAGGCTGACTGTAAAATTTGCCTACAGCTGCAGAACATGCTACCGCTGATGAGCGGTCTTACAGCCAGGGCCACTGGCAGCAACCTCTCCCTGGTACATATGTCTSCTTCCCTCTCCCATCCCCAAAGATCCCAGGAAATGTTCGTTTGCTTCTGAAAATACTTAATCTTTGGGTTTAGGTAAGGGATAGCTTTGCAAGCAGGCTGAGTATGGCTRGTGCAGTACAAGAGTTGTTAAGCAACCTAGCTGCTCTCTCTGTATTGAGATGATCCTTCTAGGTCACAGGCTCAGCTTAAAGCCTTTTTATGTACTGGAATTTAGATGATAGCCTTCCTGGGAAAGCAAGGACGGTCCACTGTAGACAACTGCTGCGGACAGGTAATTAACTTCAGAGGCTTGTTCTTATCTGGAAACAAAGTTAATATGTTCAAATGAGAGGAGCCAATATTACAGGCTAGTAAGAAATGAAGTGGAATGCCTTCTCCTTAGCATTAGCTATCTTACCTGGAGGCCACTCTAGGGTACCTATGTGCATTTTCCTTTTTATTTTACTATCCAGAACTTAGTGAGTTATTTTGCTTCATCATTTCAACTGAGAATGGCAAAGCATTGGCTCCAGGGATGATGATTTTTGAAAATTTTCTGGCAATGGACATCAGAAACGTCAATCTCCTGCTTTTCAGCATGCTGGGGGTGTGTGCCCTCATGTTGAAGGGCATGTGCAGTTCTGATCTATTAATAAACATATTAGTGTGTAACACTGCCTTACTGGGTCTTTTCTTTGATATAAATAGTTAGAGGGCAAAAGGTCCTAATCAGTTCTCTTAAAAAATAAAAAAGGGGGAGGAAGAGAGGGAAGAACTAGACCAGGCTTATGGACACACTAGCTGTGCAACTCAAGGCACGCTTGGAAAAGAAACTCTTGGTCTAGCTCTTCTTTAGTGCAGGAGGTAGGCTTGCTGAGCCCAAGGATGACAGCTCCCSCCAGTTTCCTCCCAGTCCATGGCAAATAGTGTTGATTCCCTGTCACCAACTGACCTTCTTTAAGAAAGCCTGTGCTAAGCTGCAAGTGTTGTCAGTACCAGATTTGGGTTAAAGTCTTTCTTTCTCAACTCAAAATGGGGAGACAGTTTCCTCCACCCACAGACAAGTTCAGTTTGTGCCAAGTCTCTCCGAGCGCAGTGGAATGAGTACGGCAATGTAGTGATCTTGCMAGAACAGAGTAGGAACTGATCCCTCTTCCCTGGGGAGTGAGCTTAGCTCATATTGTGCTTGTTCATTTTATTGAGCGGATCAGCAAAACAAACATGTAGGTATTGTCAGGCACCCAGAAGGTAAGTTGTGCCCCATTTCTATACCCYGCCAAATTGGTGTAACCTCAGCCACTGAAAATAATAGCTACAGAGAGTATTTACTTTGCGGGGGGAATACCTTTAACATACGCAGTAACTAAATTTTTGTTTTCCTGGCTAACATCGGTAGCTAAGATGCAAGGTAAAAAAAAATAAGGATGCAGTGCAGCTCTTGCATGCTGTGTACCAAACAGGATATTGGGAACTGCACTGGGACTGCTAATGATAAAGTCATGGATCACCATATAACACAGCAGGGCACTTCCAAATACAGCTATCTTCCTCTGGTTACCCTGGAGTCTGGCTGGAAGCAGAACATCACTGTTAGTGGTGGTCCCACTTAATGCCAGGGGTTACAAAGGTTTGCTGTCGAATCTGGAATATGAGATTGAGCCCAAGCTGACAAACAAATCTAGCTCAACTCTGCAGAAATGTTGGGTAGAATTTCCAGAAATTCGGGGGGTGGGGGGGGTGTTGGAGGGAGAGGGTGCCAAGTCTATGGCTGCTGAAGGTTTCAAACTTCTTCTGGAAGCAAGGTTGTGTTAGGCCATTCTAGGAATGGATGGACTTGCAGCTCAGCAGAAAGCTGAGTACCTCACTGAAATGGTGAGGACTCTGAAATTCAGCTATTGCAGTAGGCGTAAAACATGCAAGGTTTGTGTTTATTGAAGTGGTAGTGCTTGAGAGCACTGATAGGCTTTTCTTTTAAATCTACTTGATAGAGTTGTGAGTCCTTGAAATGAATGCAGGGAGCATTAATGGGTCATTTGCTGGTAAGAATTTTCAGCAATATTGTCAAACGTTGCCGGATATCCTGTGTGTCCCGGGGAGATTGGGGTGTGTGTGTTTTGGGGGGGGGGGGGGGGTTCTTCTGTCTCTCCACAACCTGGTACCTGTAGCTGATGTTAAGGATGAAATCTGCATATAGCATAATCTGTGGAAAGATAATGATGATCCTTAAAAGTGTGTTAGGAGAACATATTCCAAAGCAGGGATTTGTTACGTGAGAGCATAGGTTTTCCCATGTTTGGAGGGATGGGTTACTTCTGCGGTGGTTCAGCTCCACTGAAGTAGCAATAGTTCCAATCAGGAATTTGTCCTGGGGAGTTTCAAAGCCTTGAGACTGGGTAAAGAGCATGGAGAGAGCAAGAAAARATGTTTTCTGGAGCAATGTAGCAGAATGAGAAGGAGCTGCAGGTATGTAGTGCTGAGGATGTGCAGCTTGAATGATGGTTGTAAGGGGAGGAAGAGTGGAAGAACATTGTGGTCAGGTTGATAGCAGGGGATGGTGGGTTACATCAGGAATGTTTCATCAGTTGGCTCTTTATTAAGAGAGCTGCCTATGGAAGTAATTAAATGTCTGAGATAAACTATTTAAAGGATGTGACAAGGCTTCCCCCCTCTGAACTTCTCTGGTAGTGATTCAATCAGAGTAGCCGGTGAAGCCTGTGCGTGTTGGGATCTGGTTTGTCAAAGCTGCTGACACCTATTGTTCCCACTGGTTTCGGGGAAAGCCCTGGCTGCTTGGGAGTCCTGCTCGGGCAAAATGCTTAGACGTACGCTCACGGCCCTCTGGGCTGAATGTTCTGCCCTGTTTGTGAGTGAATAGGGGGTTACAAGYAGTCAGAGCATCCACCTCTTCTCTCCCCTACAGCATAAATCTGTCACTTGTCTGTTCATTTCATCTCGCCTTCAGTCTGTGCAGTCCACATTTTGGAAATGCTTCTCCCATTGGGCTRTAAAAAGGGTGATCTATGTTTTTCCAAGGTCAGTGGGTGATTTTAATGATGAATTGTTAAAAGAAACCACTGCTAGTGGCTGCGTGCCTCACTCGGTCCTTGCAAGAGTGTGTACAGACCTCTTACTTGTTCAGGCAAGAGCAAAACTTGGGCTGTCTGTATGTTTTTAGAAGCCAGAGTAATAGAGTTCAGTACAGAGGGAAATGATTGGGTTGACTTTATTGTTGGTGCAACTTTGAAGATAACGTTGTTATTGAAGCCTCATTTGTTCTGTTTCTGTGAAATGTTTGAAAATTCACCTGAATGTGGTGTTCTGCCTTGCAGTGTCCCACTAGACAGCTTGATTACAGTAAGCTTACAGCACCTCTAATCATCAGATGAGGAACTCAAGGCAAGGTGATGCGAAATCTTGTTTTCAGCTGCTTTAAATGGAAGGAACTTTTTTTTTTTAAACTCATCACCTTGAACCAAAGCCTCTAACACCCTTATGCACAAAACATTGCGGAGAGGGGAAGAGAATGCAGCACAGTGGCAGTGAGGATGTTCGAGCATCCTCTATCAGAGYGCTGGATGCCTGCTGAAGAATGAAGTGTAAGAGGTTTTATGGGATACCAGACTTGGTGCTGTATCATGATAAACCTCTCAGCTGTCCTGTATGCTACTAGAAATCATGAAAATCTCCTTTTGGGGACTAGCCAATTTCCTCCTCTGACCATATGTTCCAATAGGTTGAAACAGCTCCTCCCAGTCTAACAAAGTCATTACCATGGAGTTTTGGCCTGTTAGCCTTAAACTATAGGGTACCTCAGGGCTGGAGGAGCAAAGTGAAGCTGGAAGAAGGCGCAGGAGAAGACATCTTTCTGAACATTCCCTCCATTTACTGATGCCTCTGCATCAGTTTTTTACCTCTGGCACCATGCTCCATGCTTCATCCTGTGACACTCAAGTGACAACCCAAATACTCCAACAGCTTGGTCCAGCTAATCYATCAGAGCATCTGCTTCACTGCACRTCAAGTCTACCTGCCCCTCTATCCTGGGTGCAAACGCTTGCTGATTTTTGAGGGTAAGTGTCTGCTGTTGGGCTGGCTCAGTGTTCCAGCCCCATCCTTGTGACTCCTGCTGGCAGGCACCAGCTGTTTGGCGCACAGAGATGCTGCGGCTTGCCTTCTGCAAGAGCTGGGTCTGAATGGCCTGAGAGAGAACATGTGGGTTTTGCTTTGATCTGGCTTTTTCTTCTCCTCTATCCAGGAGGTAGAAGCTRAAAATCCAAGTGTATTTCCATCCTTCCCCCTAAAGCAAAACTCCAGTAGGGAGTGATCCAAAAAGCAGGTCATGTATGGGGTTTGACCTTCATATGTGGCACCTCTAGATATGAAAGGAGTAGGACTTGGTACCTCTCTGGGATGACAGCAGAGAAAGTATTTGCTYGGATTACTGTTCTGCAGTTTTTTCTTGTTTTGSCTGAACTGTTTCACTTTTCAGTGTCGTCCCCCGCCTCCAGCCCCCTTTATGCTGCTGTGTTGAGTTCCCTCAAAGGGGTGGATAGGATTTCTGATGAACTGACGTTCTGTTACCACCCACCACCTCCACCTGAACAGCTAACCCATGCCCTGCGTCTAGGGCAGCACTTGCCCTGCCACTCAGAGCCCCCACTGATGGCTGGCAGGTTGCTCTCTGAAACTGTCTCCCCATGTCTCTAATTTTATGCGCTGCAGCCTTCTCCACTAGAGACCTGTCAGCAAGGATCTATGCTTGGCAAAAATAGCTCTGGGAGAATAATGACAGCAAAATGGTTGCTAAATAGGGAATAGCTGGAGTGCTGTAGCGATGAGGTCAATTATAATCAACTTTCCTGTAATGCATCTCTGTATTCTCAGGCSCCCCCAGGATGGGCAGCAGCTGGGGCTGTAGGATGTCTGGAGAGTAGAAACTGCAGAAGACAAGAGTTGGTTAGATGGGTGAGACTGTCTCTTCCTTCTGCATTTGCCTTGTTCTTCTTGGGGATTTTCTTTCTCTTGCTGCTGAAGTGATCTTAATTCAGAATCCCCTAATCCTGGGCTTTCCTGGGCTTTAGCTATGTGCAAATGTGCTTAAAATCTTGCAGGTGGAGAATCAGTTTTGGAGCTACTGTAAGGAGCGGGAGCATATAGGGGACAGACTTATCAGAGATGCTTGCCAGGCAGTCAAGGTCCAGCCAAGCCAGCATGGGACCGAATCACTGTGCCACTTCCAGATGGACACATGGAGGGTTTCAGTGACTTGTCACAAGAGTGTCATGTGACTGAGCCAAGAATAGAACTTCTAAATCCCAGTGGAAAATGGACAGAAATAAGTTGCTAGAGATTAATACATTTGCCCATAAATTTAGCTTTGGGGATCAGCAAAACAGAAGGGGAAGGACAGATTCTGAGTGTTTCATTATGACAATCTTTGAAACAAAGCCTCTTGACTTCTTAAAGCACTTTCATTTTTGAAACTCGTCCTTCTAAAGCACAAAATGTTTAAATGTTTAACCCCCAAAGAAAGGAAACAGTGTTCTCTGCAGTTTAAATATAGTGGTTTAGGGGACTTGAAATGAGGAAATGTTAGGGAAGAGTAGGAATTCACCAAAATCTATTAACTCTTTTTCTATAGCAAATCAGAACTGTACACATTCTTTACCTGCACCCCCCCTCCTCCTCCCCCCCCCCTTTGCAAATCCACTTTTTACACAGGCTGCTCTCGTCTCTAACTGCTGCCTGTGCCCTCAGTGATTAACCCCYGCTTCTTTTGAAGACTAGAGAACAAAACTCAGCTGTCCCAAACCCCTTTTCTGGCTTAGGCATTCAGCTCTTTCTCAGGGCTAGGCATGGTTACAGAAGACCCGAGGCACTCCTGTACCCTACCCCTGGAATATATTGACTTTTCTTGGACTATTGAGGAAGGCAAATATCTTCCATTTTAACAAACATTCTTAGTGAACGCAGGAAASATGTAGCTTGTGATACCAGAAAGCCATTGCTTTACTGTGACATTCTGGTAACTGCATGGAGATCAGCTTCTCCTATTTCTGCTGTCTTGCMCAAGCCCTCTCCCTAGGAACGAACAGCTTCTTCCAGTTGTAAATAAACAGAAGTCTGTGTTTTGCCTTTTTGCAAAAGGCATGCAAAGCCACACGCGTACGTAGCCTAACTAGTTAGACGGCTTAAAGCTCTTCTGCGCCGCTGATGAAATGCTGCGAGCTGTAGCTCATTTTGAATGTTACTGTGTGCATTTTTTTCCCCAGCAACTGTCTTTTCGAAGTGCCTGTCCCTGCTGAAATGATGTCTCTCTGTGTTTGTCAAATGGGCAGACACAGCTGGTGGACTTCTCCCTGTGGGTTAACTGTTCTGATTGAGAGATCCTGAAGCTCTTGGCTCCTGTCTCCACATATTAAGGTGACTATCTGCACTGTAACCAGCTTGGGGCCCTGCAGGAGGAAGAATTAATTAATTAACTCGTTAATTAACTGTCAGGCTGCCAAATCTCTGGAAGAAATGGCAGGGGAGGACTAAGTGTTGTCTCTAGTCCCCCCGCCTTGCCCTCCACTGCTCGCGCTGAAGCGTGGCCTGCCTTGGTCCTCGGCAGCTCTGAGAGCTGATGTGCTCAGCTCAGCCGCAGCTGGCCGCAGAGATGTGCACGGGCACGGCTTTGCCACCTTGCACGTGATTCCCCCTTATCTGCAGGACTCTGATCTCTTCTTAAAGAAAAACCTTTAGGGGATTTCTGGAGGTACTACTTGCTTCTTGTTTCCTTTTTTTTTTGCCTCTTGGCCTTCTTGCTGCAGCTCAACACGCTTTCCCCAAACATGCAAGAGCAGGGGCACCTCCCAACTGCTCCAGCATGATGCTGGGGACAAACCTGCCCCTGCACAGCCAGCGTGCTGGGAAATCCACCCCTTACCGGTTAGCCTAAAAGCTGTGCCTTGGCCAAGTGTGCGTCCAAGCCCAGCCTTTGGCCTCAGTGCCCAGGGAGAGGTGGCAAGTCGCTTCCCTTCGGATCGCTGCTGTGTCCAGMAGAAAACATCTGAGGGAAGAATTGCCCATGCTACTGTGCTCCTTTGCCCGAGTTGGCTGAACCTGAAATGRTGCAGGTGTGAAAGGGAAAACAAATGCTGGTTTGGCTTATTTGTGTAATTTACAGGAATTCCAGCAACTCCTCTCCTGCTGTTCCCATGGAAACTGATTTCGAATTGCAGAAAGCTGCTACAGGTTTTCAGGATTATTACTTTTTTTTTAAACCTTTAACAGCAGCTCCTCCTGTATCACTTCCAAGCAGCTTGGAAAGTTACTTTCCCCTTTTTGAAGCACAGATCCGCAGTCTGCCCAGGCCATCCCCATCCTAGGAGTTCCTCAAAGCGTCCTGAGAAGTCTCCGTTACGCCCTGCGCAGGAYGAGGCCAAGACGGGACTCCATCCGGAGCGGGGCTCCGGCTACGCTGATCCCGGGAGAGTGGACCTCAGTTCCCTTGTAGGTGGCTTCATGTTGCCTCCCTAATTCAGATGACACTCAGCAGCACGTGCTGGTGGGCTAAAAGCTGCTCGTCTCGTGGCTTTAGCAGCACGGCTGAACTTTCTGGTCTTTCTGGTGGGTCTGTTTCCATCACAGTTTGTGGGTAGGAGACTGTGTGCCTCCCTCCTTGCCAGAGCAGGCCCCCAGCCGCGGAAAGGACCGAATGGTGACCGGGGCATAGTGCTGTTTTTTTATTTTTTATTTTTTTAACCATTTAAAAAGCATCTGCTGAGCAAAGCCAGCATGTGCCTTTGTCTCCGTAGTGCATTACGTAAGCTCAGCTCTTCGGAGCCGGTTCTTTCTCAGCTTGTCGGGTCTGACTCATCCACCAGGCAAGCTGGCAGCCAGGGACCGAACACCTGGGGTTTTATGGCCGAGCTGCTGTACCTGTCTCAATGCTTTTATCCAGTTTAAACCCACCTCCTTCCCCTGCCTTCGTTTCTCATTTCTTTTCTTTTGCAGACGTTTACGTGGTGCGGCCTTTTCCTCGTGGGAAGGTAAAGCCTGCTTGGGTTCATCTAAGAAATGACCGTGTGGCAGGTGAGAGGTCATCAGGGGGGTCTTTTGGGCTTGCTTCGTTTTATCTGGGGGGATGAAATGCTTACGAAGATGAAAGGGTATTTTCTTTAATAAGCTGTTAGCATTAGATGAGTAGGACTGTGGGGATGGATTATCAAAGCTSCCTGACGTGGCTCTACCGGTGCCCTGGTGTGTGTCGCACCATCTCTGCTCCCTGTATTAATGCAGTCAGTCGCATTGCTGCAAGCGCCTGGAGTCCCCCGCTCGCACGAGAACCTTGCTGCACCAGGTGCTGGACAGGCAGATTGGGGGGAAAGCGAAAACAAAACGGGTGAAAGACAGATAAAAAGCAGGAACAAAAAAAGGAGATGAAGGGCTCAAGATCAAACAGCAACGTTTAAAAGCTGGAACAGAACCCAGTGTCCTGAGCCAAAGTCCTGGTTGGACCCCAGCCCACAAAGCAGGAGCTCCCAAATGGTTTGAAACACCAGCTTGCTGTCATGTTGTAAGGGGTTTTGTAAGCCGCAGTTGACCATCGGTTTAAAATGGAAAGCGCTGCTTAATATGACTGCAAGAACCAGCTGCAGCCYGTTCTGCAGGGTTTCCCAGCTCGGCAGCACGCTCAGCTGCGGCTTGGGCACCGCTGCCCACCGCTCCCTTAGCGATGGTGCGAGCTCAGGGCCCTCTGTGTTAAGAACTGCAATAATCATTATGTTTTTTTACTTGAATTAATTTCTGGTTAATTTTGTATCATTGTGAAAATATCTTTTTAACATGGGGAGGTTTTCTGCCTTGTGGCAAGCTTGAGATTGACGTGGTCAGTGTGCTGGAGATCCATTTTGTAATGGAAAACGATTTCTTTGAAATGTTTCTGAACAGCTCTTAAAAACACCGAGTTCAACCTCGTTCCTAGCAACTTATTCAAAAGTGCATTAGCACAGACTAATAAGCTGTATAGTGATATTTTGAGAGATGCTTTGATCACAGGGAGAGTTTGACAAAGATCCAAGAATCTCACTGCTGGAACTCGCTGAGAAACAGGTCAAATGTTGTGCAAATCATGCGCGTTTTATCTTGAGCATTCTGGTTTTTAAAAAAAGCTATTTGGATCAGCTCTGTTCGCTATCGCTTCAAGCTGGAAACCAGCCTTGCCATGTTGTATAAAGTAGTGGCCATGAAGGTAATTATACCTCATACATGAAACATGGAAACGAATAGGCATAAAACCTTGTCTCCTTCCTTTTGTCCTTAGCTGCATGTTCCTCTGTACACGTGATCTTTGCAACACACCAAATCTCTACGACAGAGGATTCAAGAAGCAAAGACTACAAGTAGGCCCTTACAAAGAGCATCTTGCCAGCTTTTACCGCACACTTGAAGAAAACAAAACAAAACATCCTATTTGCTATGGAAACACTGGTGGAAATGCTGGTGTTAACTGAATTGCGGCTAGGCCAGGGCATTGGAATAAAACATTAACATCTTCGTGCTTGGACCGACAGCCCTGGATCAGGACCTCATTCGTTCAACATGGCATAAACGGAAGAGGCCGCTTAGTCTTTGCTCCTGAAAGTATGCAGTCTGTCTGCATGAGAGGGGTCCTCCCTCCCCCCCCCAATAGAAGTCTGATATATATATATATTTTTATACCAAAATGAGAACTTTAGTTTCCATTTGCCCATTCCATTTATTTGATTTCAATCCAAAAGCCACTTTGGGACTGGAGGCGGAAGGTGGGCAGTGGGCTCTGTCCCAGCCAGCTCATTCCCAGGTCGCCYGCGGCAGGGCTCTGGCTGGTAGCGGGGTCGGGGCAGCTCTGAGCTGGTGCCCGCTCTGTYGTGGGGAAGGAGCGGAGCTGACTTTGAGCTAAATTTGAGCACTCTGCAGTCAGGTGTTCTGTGGCTTGAGAAGACCTTTTGCAATGGTTTCCCACCTCTGTGCTTGTAAGCGAAGATCTTGCAGACTTGCTGGAGCCCTGGGTTTAGAGCTACCTGGACTGATCTGTAAGCAGTCTGGTAAATAATAACTGACAAATACTWAGTGTCCAATAATGCCAGACTGCTAATAGCCCCCCTGTTAAAATCCACTTTGAGGTCTTTTTAAATTTCTTAAGAGGTAAATGCCTCCGTAATGAACATTTTAATGTTAGATTGGCCCTGTGCTTGAGCTTTTTATTTAAATGCAAATTGAATCCTCCCACTGGAAAGCTAACAGCAGATTAAAATAGCTGGTAGGGGATGGGAATTTGTTTTTATGTGGAGTCATTGACTCAACTTCTTGTTGATTTCCTCATTTTTCTTATTTTATGGCTAGAGCTGCTTGAAAATAGTCTATCTAGATCAGCATCAGCCATCGCAAGAGTAAACCTTGTCTGGATCGCTACAGGGCTGAACTTACGGTCAATAGCTAGGGGCCTTTTGCAAGCCAGAGATGAACTTGACCCCTCCTGAGGCCAGCTCTGGAGACTGTCACCCTCCCCGGCTGGTGCTTGCTGCTGGAACCGGCGACCAGAGGAGCGGGTCCCTCCGAGATGGAAGAGCCTCGTGCTTTCAGCTCTGGACGCTGCAGGTTCAAAAGCTGCCGAGTGCTCAAGCGTGGCTCTTGGTGCTCTGAGCACCACGCGCGGTCGCAGCTCTGTGTCAGTGGGGAAAACTGTATGAGCGCGACACGCAGCAGTGGAAATCTGAGTGCTGTGGATTTTTCAGAGCTAAGGGAGTATCCTGAAGGCTTGGAAATATCTGCTGGGTTGGACTGCGGATTCACCTCTGCGAAGGAGCTTTGGAACTTGATGGAAGATGCGTTAAAAGGATCTTTGTCTTTTGGTCTCTTGCTCAGAAATGATTTTTCCGGATTCCGAGTTATTCTGCATCACCTTTAAGAGAAGAATTGAGAAGTGGGTCAGGGAAGCATAAGCCTGGGAAGACTGAGAGGCAGGGAAACATCTGCTCCTGCGAAGACTGTGACAGCTGTGATACAACCGTGGCCCAAGGGGCCGTGCAGCCTAACGCTGCGCCGGGACTTTGGAAGAAAGCGTTTGCTCTGGGGTGGCGAGGGTCGTGGCTGTAGAGAGCAGAAGCCCTGGCGTTGCAGCGGTCCGAAGCGTTCCTGCTGTGCCCTCCGTGCAGACGTGGAGGGGGCGCGCGTGGGGTCTGCGGGCGCCCCACCGCTCTCCGCGGGGAGCAGGGGCGCGATGGGCGAGCTGGGCAGCCCGCGCCGCGGGACCCACCGGGGCAGGCTCGCGAGGCGTCCCCCAGTTCGGCTCGGCCTTCGCCTGAGGTGCTGCCAGACCCCGGGGAACTCCGCGGCGTTACGTTAGGGTCTCCGCGTCCTATTGGAAGCTGCTCCTGCTTTTCAGCTCCTACTCTATTTTTGTCCGTCTCTCTCCCTTTTCTAATAGTTTTGGTTTTGCAGCGGAGGGAGGGAGAGCTGCTGTTGCAGAACATCCTGTGCGAGCGTGGGGAGCCATAAAAGGCTCAAGTATGGGTCTGGTAATCCAGCGCACACACGCACGCACACCCCTCGCGCTCCGGGCACCGCGGGAAATACCGCTCGCCGCAGCAGACGGGAAYGCTCTCGCTCTAATCGCCCTGCATCTCTTGTAGGAGAGCGAAGATCAGGGCTGCTGGATTTATGCTGATTTTCCTTCTCTGTGCTACGAGCCCCTCGCCTCCCTCCCACGCCCCCCTCCCACCCCCGGCTGCTCCTGCCTGTGGTTCGCTTCCCTCCTACCAAGGGCTGCAGCCTGCGGGGAGCCGGAGCCGGGAGCGTGCGGGCGAGGGGGACGGCTGCGCGCGAGGCAGGAGCCGTGAGGAGGGGGAGCCGCTCCCGCGGGTGCCGAGCGGTCGGGCTTCCCCGTGCTAAAGTTGAAGAGCGTCTCCGCTAAAGAGCCGAGCTTCGCCYGGACTCGCTGCCGCTGGGGAGCCGTGAGTACGGGGCGCTTCTGGA
>NW_020450705.1:3085523-3112326 GCF_003343035.1 Apteryx rowi
TTTTTTTGCTGTTGTTGTTTGCTTTGCAGCATCCCCCAAATCAAGTGTTTTCAGCCTCTTCGGCAGCTCGGCCCTCGGAGCCCGGGCAGCGGGCAGGAACGGGCGCGCGCTGTGAGCGCCCCAGCCCAAAGTCTGGCCCAAGCTCTCGGCATTCCCGCCGGAGGCGTGCGGCCTAAATGCAGAGTGACAAGAGCTTTACGAACGTA
This sequence comes from Apteryx rowi, assembly GCF_003343035.1. Taxonomy (NCBI): domain Eukaryota; kingdom Metazoa; phylum Chordata; class Aves; order Apterygiformes; family Apterygidae; genus Apteryx; species Apteryx rowi. The sequence goes on from NW_020450705.1 coordinate 3,085,730, forward strand.
AGCAGTGAGACTAAAGGGCTCGCAGGGGACCTCGTGCSTTTGACCCATGCAAAGGGATCTCCGCTGTCGCAGAGGGCAGCGGCAGCGCTGGGGGACCGGAGCGGGCGATGCTGGGGCGGCTGGGGAAGGAGCAGTGCTCATTCCAGCAGGTGGGTTGTTTTTTCTCTTGATGAAACTGTAACTCTATGTCTCTCCCAAGACAAATTGCAGTGTGAATAAATCCTACCTTGTTCCTCTGTCTCTTCAGCCCGCCCAGGGAAAAGGATAGGCTGCTCTTCGTCCCTGTGCCAGCAAGTGCCAAATACTGAAGCATCTTTCCTTCCCGTCCCATCGCATGCCGAAGCTTGCTTCTGGCATCCCGCTGACTTACGCTTGCTTTGCTGTTAGCCGTGGAATATTTCCTTCCACGGCCTCTCTGCCTTCCTCCCTCCCGTTAGCAACGTCAGGAAATTACATTTGGCATGAGGAGGCTGAAAATGCTCTCAAGGGACTGGTGATGGGGGAAGGGGAAAGCCGGGGAGGAGGTCAGATTGCTCGTAGCCTGCTGTCTTCACGCTCGGTCCGTGCGTACGTGTGTCTGTGTCTGGGAACAGAGATCCTCAGGAACTGAGACCACACAAAATGGACTGCTCGGAGCGCTGCTTCTTGCGCTTGGCATAAAGGTACAATTAATTCTCTTATAGCTGCAGTCCTTTTGCTTTTTCCTTATAACTGAACCATCTCTTTTGCCAGCTGACTAATTTGCAAGGAACTGGTGGATTTTTCTGTTGTTATTTTTCTGGGTAGCCRTTACTATGGAAAGGAAACGTGATTCAGTGCGACGAGAGGTCAGAAATACCCGACTTAAAATTTCATGTATGTTCTGTTCAAAACCTCGGCTGCCAGGGTTTGAGCAAGGAAGAAGTAAAGGCAGCACCAGAGCCCCAGTTCTCAGAGGTATTATGGGTTTTTGTGTGTGTGTGTGTGTGTGTGTTTTGGTTGGTTTTTTTTTTTGCCTTTTCTGCCTAAATGGTTTAAGTTGGAGTCATTGAAAAACCCAGGCTGGTAATATGTGAGCTCTTGTGGGTTAGGACTATGAAATGATAGTCTAAGCTTAGAGACTATCTATATCTAATTTTAAGTGTCGCCAGGAAACAGCGTTAGGCTGGGCCACGTGGTCCCTTTCTGCAGGCGACGGCAGCGGAGAGGACAAAGTTGTGTGTATGGACCCAGGCAGGGCGGTGTGAAAACTTTGGATGAGAGGCTCAGGTTTCCTAAGGCTGCAGACTTTGGAAAAGGTGCCGAGACTTTTCCGAAGACCCTGGTCCTATTCAGGTCCCTGAATTCCTGGTGAGGGTCTGCAGAGGGTCGTGCTGGTTGCAGGCTGAGGTCTCAGGAGATTCGGGACCCCGAGGAGGGTCCTGCGGGCGGCTTTGGGGCGCTGGGCTCCTGTGGCAGCCTGCCCTGTATCGGGGGGGCAGGCAAGCGAGCCCTCTCCCTAGCGGAGGAGGAATTTATGGCCCCCTTCTGAGTGCCGAGCCGTGCCTGATGTGGACTTTGAGCCTCCTGGCAGATCTGCCCCGTGAACGTCACGTGTTTCTTGTTGGCCGTGTCTTTGCCAAAGCAAGAACGCGTGTTTTACAGTGAAGGTTGGCGTCTGGGCGTGCAGCGATAGGGCCTCTCGCACCGTGCTCGTGTTTATCTGCCAGTGTAAAGGGTGATCATGCCGTGACATTTACGTGCTTCCAAGAGCGAGAGCAGCTCGCTTCGGTTGCAGTGACTAAGGCTGAGGTTTATTTACATGCTGCACCCGCGTCTGAAACTTCCGAGGATGCGGCAAGCGTTTGAATACTGTATAATAACTAACTTTCAGGGCAGGTGAGAACAGCATAAAGATAACGTCATCGTGTTTTCCTTCCTTTTCTCTTCCTTTCCTGTTTTTCATCTCTCCCCCAAATCCCTGATTCTAGCCAGTAAGCGATGCTTCTGTGATTTCAAGGCTGCTCCTGCTCTGGTAGCTAGTTTTTGCCTTAGTTTTTGAGGAGGGGAGATGTCCCTGGACAGACAGCTCTTTCAGGCAGGCCTGGAGTCCCGACGTCTGCGGATTTAGCGCTGACCTTGGTGCAACTGGCTCCCCAGCACAGCTGAACCGAGCATCCACCTCGCGGCAGGGAGTTTTAACTCAGCCCCAGGAAGACCCGAGGAAAGCGGAGCCCAAAGGACCTGGAGAGCCTGCCCCAGGAGCATCCTTGGGCCTCGTGCACAGCATCTGACACCCCTTCCCTGGCACCTCTCGCAGCCTCTGCCCCTTGGAGAGGTGTTTTGTGCTCTCGGGTAACACCGGGAACAGAAGACTCGATCCACGAGGGACTGACGCTGACCTTTCTATGGACTTGTTCCTGCCCCAGGCTGGGTTTTTGGATCCCTGTGCCTGGAGCAGTGCTAGGAGAGCACCTGAGCATTGCTGGTGCACCTGGATGTGCACCTGGAAGATTGTCAGGAAAAAGCATGCAGGGGAGACCTGGGCTGCGTCTGACACCCCTGTCCTGGCACTAGGTGAAATTTCTGGGATTTCCACCAGCCTCCTGTTCTGCTCCATATTCTTCCTCCTGTTCTGCTCCTGGCCTCATACCACAGCTATTCCTTGGGACAGAAACAGGTTCCCTGCACTGAATCATCTCCTCCTAGCTGTCTTCCTTGCAGCCTGTGCTGTGTCATCTCTCCCTGCTCTTTATTTAATAGAGTGCACGCAGCCAAAAGAGAGCTGAAATGAAGCTGCTCGCTGCTGCGTGGTGCGCAGGGACGGGAGCTGTTATCTCTTCGGCGCTGGTGTGCTCTTCCCAGCCTATTGTTCCCCCTGTTTCTACCTCTTCTGTGACGCCAGCCCTCGGTGCACTGAGAATAATTATTGCTCTGGCTATTGATATTGGCTGGATGTCGTGTTGTTTTCTGCGAGCTTTGCAGCCCCTCTTTTGTCACGTTGGCTGGCGCGCTGCAGGACTGCCCAGTGCTTATCTGGCATGACGTTTAGGTGAGTACCAGAGCTTTCTCAAAAGGAGTAGTTTCTCTAATAGGTTTCCCTGTCAGGCTGGCGGCTGTCTGCATTTCTGTTTTAACCCACTCCCGGTGACAGCAAGGGACGTGCTGGAATTTGGCAGCCTGGAGACGATATGGGGAGCGGTGATGTGCCAGCTCCTGATGGGGCTGTGACAAGGGTCCTGGGTGTGACTTACCTTCAGATCCAAAGTGAATTTGGAGTCACACTACACAGGTCAGTGAAGCACAGTCAGCTGTGAACAGCTCATGTGAAGTTATAGTGAGATGCGGAGGAGAAGCATGGTGGTCACCTGGATTTTCATGGTGTCCCCAAAATGAGCAGTGTTCACGTAAGGGCTGGTGAGTACTGGAGTATGTGCTCTGGGAGGCTCAGGACCGATCTGTTTCTGGGGCTGTGGAAGTGCTGGAGATTCTTCAGAGCCAGTATGACAAACATCTTTTGGGATGAATTTATAGAGTTGCATTTGCCTCGGAGCTGGGGGAAGGCTTAGATGTCTCTTGCCACTTCTTCTATGCGCTCTCTGCAATTCACTGAATTCCTCCGAGGAGGGGGAGTGTGTGCATGCGTGTGTGGCAGAGGGGTATGTACAATGACGCCTTAGGCTGGATTTCCTCAGCATGGACGTTAAACCAGAAGATTTGGGTGCATCTCAGTGGCTTTTAGCTATCTGGGGTCTTTTTGCCTTTCCTTCGATTTGGAGGGCTGTAAATAGGACCACCTCGCTCTCTGGTCATGCAATAGCATTACAGTGCGATGTTTAGACATATACTAGCTTGTGTCAGTTGCTAAGCCTAAAAAAACCCCTTTTGGATAAAGGTGAGAGACTTCAGCTCTGTCTAGGCCTTGTGCTGGCCCTCTGTAGCTGAGGGAATTTGGGGAGCCCAGAGACAAAAGCTTCTAAATCCCGGAGGAAGATAAYGTGGGAAAGAAAGCAAAAGCAGCCRCCCACACTCAGCAGCACCTGGTACAGCCACGAGATCTTTCTCCCCTGGTCGGGTGGTCTATCACTTCTAATATGTGCCAGGACGGCCTCTCTTTTATAGATCACAAATCACTGCAATGAGTGTCACCAAACCGTGGGCTCTTTAAAACCTGAGCCTGGTGCAACCTGAGGGGCGAGGAAAGACCCCTTCCTCGGCGAGAGCATCTAAATGCTGGAGCGCAGGGAGCTCGGCGTGAGCGTGGAGGGGTTGCCCTCTTCCGCCTGGTCCTCGTGCATCCGTGTGGGCGCTGCGGGGCTCTCCCTGCCCGGCCGCGCTCCTCTCGGCAAGCCCTGCCGAGGCCCTGGGCCGTGCRGGCTGCCGTCCTGCCAGCAGCGCTTTTAGACCGGTGTTTTCCGGGCTGCGAGGGCTGCGCAGCTCTGGCGTGGGCTCGGCATGTCGCCTGCCACCCCCTCCAACAGGAAAGCAATTACCGTTTGTTTGGATTTTAATGCAGCCCTTTAGGAAAAACGTTAATGCTTCCAATTTGTTTGGTATAATGAGGTGATAATTCCACTTGCCTGGGAGGTGAAYGTGGCTGCAGCGCACTGGGATGTTTGGTCAGCACGTTTTGACAACTCCCAGCTCCTAAGGCGCAGCATCGGTATTGCTTTCTAGTGAAAAGTCAAGGATCCTGGAGAGACAAGGAGAAAGGATGTTGGTACACTGCTGCAGACTGACCTTGGTTTTCTTTTATATGCATGGCAGAGAAAAACAGCAAATTCTTCTAATGCCAGGGCAGCTGAATTGAGAGGGGGTTTGCGTTACTGCTGCTGAACACGGTGGCTCTCCGGATCTTTTGGTTCCAGTTGTCCGGGACCACAGCTGTAATGAATTTGCAGGTCTTTGCTCTGCCTGTTCTCATGAAGGAGCTGCCCAGCACTCAACAGAAATATTCTCGCCCATCTTGAAATGCTTTGAATCACACTCATGGATTTTGTGTGCTGATATGTTTAAAGAGAATTTTCAGCCAATGACTTACTAAAAAAAAAACCCCAGGAAATTATGCTTGAGCTTTGGCTATTCCCTAATGATAACAGATAAACTGGCACCAACAGTAAGGTTCTGCTTTTGTCAGGTATTTGAGTGATACTGATTGTGTCATCCCAGGACTGCACTTCACAGKTGAAGAAACTGAGGCACAGGGCAGGGAAGTGATGTATTGGAGGTCAGAAAGCAAATCTGTCATAGTCCTGGAAACAGGAGCTGGGTCTGCTTTTCTAATTTACTGGATCATGCTGGATTTGTCTGAGATGAACGCATGAAAATTCACCTGGAGAGAATTAATTATTCATGAAAGCACTAGTCCAGAGCTTCTAAACTGCCAAGGCAAAAATCCCTGAGCTGATCCGGTTGTGGGTGGTGATGCACATCAGACAGCAAGGTACCGAAGAGAGCGGAGAACAACAGCTAGTGATCTCGTCTGCTGTCTGTCCCTTTCTCTTGGGCTGCTGGGAGGATGCGAAGCGTGGTTTGACTTGCCGCTGCTTTATATTGTTGCTTTGGGTTTGTTTGTGCTGTGGCCTCCGCTGAGCCCGGTGCTGTGCGCATGTGCACRTGTTGCGCCCTGCTGCTGCAGGTTTGCAGTCAAAGGAGTGTTTACGGCTTTGTTAATCATGTTCTTTATGTAATAAGTAATGTTTAGCTGGCTGCTGAAATTTATTTGGGAGAATAACTTAAAATAAACAAACTTCCTCGATCAGTGCTGTTTAGATTGATGGGGTTTTATGCCAACTCAGACTCATGTAAAGTGATTTTGATGGACCTCGGTCCAGCTGTCTGAGGCCTTTTTCACTGATGCCCTGCCCTTCCCACCAGGGTCCCCTGGTCTGCGCTCTCAGAGAAGAATCTAGGGACTAACATGACCATAGAAATTGGTCTCAGGTTCAGATGGTCCTTGCAGGCTATGCCCCAAGGCAGAGTAGGAGATGAGGAGTTTGTGGTGACAGCTGTGTTGTACTTACCTGAGATAAAGTGAGTGAGTAAATGGCCTGGCCCTCCCTTTCTCCCTGCTTACCTGCTGAACACGACAGGCGTGAATGTATAGGAGAAGTGTGTGGCATCCCCAGTGTGCTGCCCACAGGGTGGGTCACGAGTGCTGCGTGCCCACCCTGGTCATCAGAAGCGGTGGGTGACTAAAGGCGGCTGTCGGTGGCTGTCACCAGGCTATGGACTTCTGCTCTCGCTGCCGGAGGGCTCAGCGATGGGCAGATCTGGAGGGATGGCGTCAAGCCTGGAGAAGTGAGCGCTCCCTGGGGAAGGCTAGTCCATGCCATCCCCCRAAACAGGCCTAGGAGAAAGTGCCGCGGCCGGGGCGGTGGGTTGCTGCGGACGTGTGGGGCTGYGCTGTCCAGCCAGCGGTGCGGGGAGGGACCCTGGGGTGCGACGTGTCGGGGAAAGGCGGCTCAGCTGGGCAGCACGGGCTCGGAGCTAAGGCATCTCTTCTCCCTGTCGTTCCCAGATCTCGGCGTGACCTTGGGCCGGTTCCTCCCCCTCCCAGCCTTGCTTTTTGCAGTGGCAGTTGTGGTACCTGCTGGAAGGCGCTTTGGGACCAGCTCAGGAAAGCACAGTAAGTAACAAGCATTAAAATGTCAGTGTCGGGTGAAGGGAAGGGGACAGTGTCCTGCCCAGGTAAACGCTCAGCCAAGCGCGTCCCCTCTGTTTTAGCAAATGCTCGCTCTACCCTACGGTCCTGTCTCCAGATGTGTGTGCAGGTGGAGAGGCTGCTGCAGTCTGCAAGGGCGAAGATGAACCTTACCTTGCTTTAAGGGCTGCTGTTAAACAACCCCGGTTCCACAGTGAAGGTGGAGATGTTCTTTGCACAGCGCACCTTATCCCACCACGCTGGGCGAGTGAGCGAGCTGCTGCCTTTGTTCCTTTCTGTTTGCCCTCTCTCTGTCTTCCTGCACTAATTAATCTCATCTGCATGCTTCACAGCTGTTCTGAGGGAGAGGAGAAAATGATCCTGGGCTTCCAGCGGGAGCTTGTGTCTCTCTCCTAATGGGCTGCTCTTTGGATCCCTTACAGATCTGCTGTAAAGCAGCGTGTGGCACAGCCAGAGAGTCGGGGCTGAGGGCYGAGTGGTCGCTTTTGCCTTTCCCAGCTGGGTTTATTGGATCAGGGCATGCAGGAAGATGTAAACAAGGGTCAGGAGGCATAACTGGATCAGAGGAGGAGGGAGCAAGGAAAAGTTCCTAAGCAGGCAGGAAAGCAGAGCCAGAGAAGTGAGCAGACAGCTTGCAGCCTCCTCAGTTTGAATGTCGCTTGGGGGTGGGAATGCTCAGGAAACAGGATAACAAACTGACTCCAACCTCTCTTGCCTTTTTTTTTTTCCCCTTTTGTTTTGTTTTATTTTTAGGATCGATCTCTGCGTGGGCTTCTAAGGCAGATCTGGAACTGCAGGATTAATGGAGACGCACTGAAAGGTACCAATCCCTGCTGCTCTGCGTTGGGGGGTAGTAGATGGGGCTTGCAACTGCTAGAGGCTGCCTGGAATAAATGCATTGATTGCTGAAGGTTTGCTGTGCTCCTGGCTGCCTGCAGCTCTGGCAGGGGGAGGATGGGGTTTGCACTTCGTGTGTGTCTCTGCTTTCCCCTGGTGACTGGTGCTTCTCTGCTCTGCTTTGCAGCTTAGCCAGCCCGCTCCCCGTGGACAGGGGACTGGTGCTGCCTTGCCCCACGAGCCGCAATGGAGTTAGCTAATACCAAAGATTTCCAGTGGAAAACYCTTGCTCCCCTCCCAAGCCGCAGGGTCTACTCGACCTTGGTGGAAGCTGGCGGCCAGGTGTTTGCCATCGGGGGCTGCGATGACAACGGCATCCCCATGGACTGCTTTGAGGTCTACTCGCCTGAGGCCAACCAGTGGAACTCCCTCCCTCCCATGCCCACGGCCCGGGCTGGAGTGGCGGTGGCCACCCTGGGCAAGCGGATCATGGTGATAGGAGGGGTCGGAGTGAATCAGATGCCGCTGAAGATAGTGGAGATGTACAACATAGACGAGGGCAAGTGGAAGAAGAGGAATTCACTGAGAGAAGCAGCCATGGGCATCTCGGTGACAGCAAAAGGCAAGGAAAATTCAATTCCTACTATGCTCTTCTAGGCCCGTGAGGGTTGCCTTTGGGGGCGATAGGGTCGGGGAGGGTTAGGCTCTGCCTGATGCACAAGTAGAACAGTTTTCTGAGCAACGCCATCTTAATCTAAGGCAAGGTCACAGTCTTCTCCAAAACTTTTTCGGTGCTTGCAGAGGTTGAGCCCTATGTCTTTGTCACAACCCACCTGCTAAAGAAGAGAGACTCTTCTCTGAGGCTACTGAAAGTAAATAAACTCAGTGGCTTGCTCTGAATCTTCAGCCTTTGAACCATGTGGACCGTGGCTGTGCTGATAGCTGGGTGTATTTCACAGGCCCRAGCTCCAGGGTTTGCAGTCAGACTTCTCCAAGGTCTTGTAGCCAGTTCAGGTCTAGTTCTGCCAGAGTCCCATGGTGAGGAGAAAAGGAAGGGATGAATAGAGGTTTGGGGCAATTCTTGATCTCATTCTGAAATGACCAAGAGTTTTATTTACTGGAGAACAGAACTAACTCCTTATGATGGTTTTGCCCAGACTGATTTCCAGATGGCTCTACCAGGCTCCTGCTGACTGCTCAGAGATCCTCTTGCTGTCAGTGAGTGTAACGAGTGCCAGGCACCTCTGGAAACCAGGCTACTTCACTCTAAATGCATGAGTGAGGAGGTAGGTTAGAGTCAGCAGGTRGAGACAACTGAAGCAGCTTTCCGCAAAGGTCTGTGAACAGGGGCAGGAAGAGCTGGGGGAGGAAACTTCTCCCAAAGGAAACTGTGATAGAAGTGTCAGGCCAATCTTTGTCTGCTTGCAGCCCACCAGTGGGGTGATCCTTGTTACACTGGAACTGCTGGAAAAATAGGAATGGTGATGCTGGCTGGTGTAGCTCAGCAGAGTGTACCCCTGGCTGAGCTGTGGTGCCAAAGAGAGGTGAAGGTCTTAGAGCCACAGAACAATTTTGGTTGGGAGGGACCTCTGGAGGTCTCTGGTCCAAACCCAAGACCAGCCAAAAGAGATCTGGCTTCACAGTTATGGGCTCAGATCCTTATACAAGAAAGGGAAGTGCCTGGCCTTGTGGGGGACTCCTGCAAAGCTCCCCTACATAAACCACTGCCTTAAATGGGGATTGTTAGATGCCTGCAAGGCTCTGCCGTATCTCCCCATCTTAATTTCTAAGCAGAGATGTGGAGCATTGATTTCCTTTAGCATTCTCTGCCCTGCTTTGAAGCGCCTGGGGCTAGGAGCTGTGTTCTGCGCAGCATGCCTGAGGTCAGCCAGCTTCCCGCGGTGCCTGGGATTATGAATCTAATCTCCAGGCAGCTTCTTTGAAAGCTTCTTGGTTTGTTTGCTTAAGTGRATTTGAAAGCTACTGTCAAGGAATGTTTAAAAGTAATGTTTACTGTCTTAGAGATGATTTTCTCTCTGAGTATAATCTTGCCTACTGACAGATATGGTAGGGGTCAGTGTGGTGCAAGAGGGCAGGAACAGAAATAGCTACCCAAATCCTTGAAGGATGCAGACGTAGTCTCTGCTCTTCCAGCTGCCTTGTTGTAGGGCTGTGGGCAAGGATGCTGTCACTGGGCTCCTGAATTTTGTCTCTGGAGGGAAGTGCTTGTTGAAGGAGATAATGCTGGATGCTGTGATCAAAAAGGATTTATTCTGGAGAGCCAGGTTTGTTGTTAGCTGGATGGGTATAGCTGATACAGAACTGGTGAGGAACAAATAGCTTCAGTGCCTTCCGCGCATTTTGGCTCTGACCTCCGCAGCGCGGGCCACCAAGCTGCTGTCCTGTGCCAGCTCTGAGTGGGGCCGAACTCCCTCCCTCCCTCCATGGGAAGAGCTTCACCATCCTCCTGCAACTGGTGTGCACTGGCTGTCCCATGAGGACAGTCACAAGAGCCACCCCTGCTGTCCCCCTCRCGGCGTGCTATGCCCCCACGGGGCTGCACCACAGCATTGCCCCTGCCTGCTGCGRTGCCCTCGTGGGGACCAGGTCCCGCTGCATGGTGGGGGCATGCAGAGGAGTGTTGGGTCTCCTCGGTGGAGCCCCAGCCTGCGATGGTGGTGGGGCAGGTGAGATCAAGGAGGGCAGCTCCGGGACAGGGAGAGCAAGGCCAGGTGGAAGAGCATCAGCAGAGCTGCAAGAGGGGTGGGAGACGGGCGCTTTCYGCTCCTGGCACACAGGTGCTCCCGGCACCTTTTCCCTGTCAGACATTGAGAGCTGGGCTCAAAGGTCCTATGGGTCTGGTGGATCATCAGGAGCAGCCCTGAGAGACCCGAGGGCCTTATTTGCAGTGRCCTTATTGTGGTGGCCTGGGATGAATCCTGATGGCCCAGACGGGGTGGCAAAGGCAGGCAGGCTCAACGCTATGCTGACCACCCCCTCGGTGTGAAGCTGCTTTTCCAGCTGAGAACACAAAGGTGCTTTGTTTGCTGCAGTGCTGCAGATATCTCTCTATCTGGCTGTGCTGAGCAAACAAAGAAAGGGAGAAATTGCTTCTGTTACCAAAGAGAGGGGAAGGTGACTGGCGCATTAACCTCTTCCTTGTCCTGCTCGAAGCCCTGGGACTGAATATGCCTGTGCTCCAGCAAGAGGCATCACCAAGGCTGGGGGGAGAGAGGCTCCTGGCTTCCCCGTGCATCAAAGCGGTTGCACGAAACCCAAAAGTGCCACTGTTCTGTTTGGATCTGATATCCCCCTCCCTTCTGAAGGTGCAGTTGGCTTATTTCAAACCATGCTCTGGAGCAGTGCCCTCTGCCCTAAGGGAGGGGACCCAGAGCCCGGTGGCTAGGTCCTGGCAGGGACCGAGAATCTCCAGGACATGTTAGCACACAGCGACTCCGATGGAGGTGGATGGTTCTGGCCCACCGCACACAGTGGCATGTGGTTTTTTTGCATGYGGCTGTTTCTCATGCTCTCGCCTAAGTCTGTTCTTCTTGCTTCTTGGCCCTGCCCAGACTACAGGGTCTATGCAGCTGGTGGGATGGGATCTGACCTGCGGCCGCACAATTACCTGCAGCATTACGACATGCTCAAGGACATCTGGGTGTCGCTGGCGGCCATGCCCACACCTAGGTACGCTGCCACATCCTTCCTGCGAGGCGCCAAGATCTATGTGCTGGGTAAGAAGCAGTCCTGCCTGCCACCACCTTCCTCCACTTCTGGGCAGTGGCTCCTTTGATCTCAGACCCCTATGAGCTCTGAAAGCCTTCCTTAAAGGGGTTTTGGGAAATGCTCCCCTCTATCCCCTGTCCTGCTTTCTCATGGCGTCTGAAATACTGAGCTTGCACCTGCAGCCGTAGGTTTTGAGTGGGACTGGCTTGGGCTTGGGTTTCCATTCACAACTCCCTAGCGAGCATCTGCAAGAGCCTGTGCACCCTTAAATGCCCAGGAGCTCGGAGATCATGTGGTTGTTCATGCCGGGGGAAACAGCCTCCCTTATCCCAGAGCAGTCTGCAGCTGCTGGCAGCCTCAGGATACAGCTAGGCTTTGTCAGGCTGCCTGCTCAGTTTGCAGTCCTGAGACTGCGATAGCCCTTCGCCTCAACTGATGAGCAAAAATACTTCTATCTACCTTATGCCATCAAAGTACTGCACGCCTACATGAAAGGTCTGCTTTTTAGCAGAGGAAGGACTTGTTGGGGGATGCTGGGCAAGCATTTTGCTGGGAGCAATTTTCATTAGCCGCATCTTATATGTAGGGAAACCGAGGCACAGAAATGTTGCTGTTAGCTCATGGCCAAATGGCATATCAGGAGCAAAGCTGTGGTCAGAACCCAGGAGTCCTGATTACTCAAAGCAACAGACAACGTTGGCTGTCTTTAGGGGGCTTCCACAAAAGACCCTTTGATCTATTTTGCATTCGTTTGCTGCTAGCGAACATTTTGTGGGCCCAGTAGCAAGCAGACTTTCACTCTTCAAAAACACTGAGCATCTGAGCTGAGAATAGCTGTATTCGTTTGCATCTGATTGGTGCAAGAATAATACAGCATATTTGGCAGTTGTAACAGCAGCTGTTTTGGCTCTTCTGCTCCCTCACGAACTCCGCAGTGAGGGCTGGGCTACCGTTGCTGGATTGCCCTGGTGCTGAACTTATCTGAATTGCAAAGGCTCTCCCAGTGCTGGTACCTACCCTGCTGTGAATTTGTCTTGATTAAACTGGTGCATATTAAACACCTTCCTGCACTAGCTACCTACTGCCACTGGGATGGAGGGAGTGGTGCATCTAAAAAAAAAAAAAAAAAAGACGTATTTTAACTGCATGAAAAGGAAATGAAAGAAGGAGGATGAGGGTGATGATCCACCTGGCTCTGCAGGGCCTGATCCCAGACAACTTGAGACCCAAAGGCATCATATCAGCTGGCAGTGCTCTGGCTCTCAGCTTACCCCAGGAGGTCGCTTTGGTTTTTGTTGCCACTGACTTGTTTGATGTCTGAGCCAAACTGACCCTGTTCTTTCCGTCACCTTTGTCCCAGGCGGAAGGCAGTCCAAGTATGCTATCAATGCCTTCGAGGTCTTCGACACAGAGACCAGATCATGGACCAAGTTTCCCAACATCCCCAACAAAAGGGCCTTCTCCAGCTTTGTGCCCACAGAAGACAAACTCTTCAGTCTCGGGGGCCTGCGGCAGGGCCGGCTCTACCGGCAGCCCAAGTTCATGAGGACTGTGGATGTGTTTGACATCGAACAAGGTGGGGGGCTGTCATGGTTCTGTCCTTTCCGGATGAGATGGGTGGGTGGTGTTCGAGGCCTGGGGTGGCCTTGCAGGGTGTCTGGGTGTGGGTGCTTCAGGGCTGAGAGGCTTTGCTGTACTTGCAGAGCAGCTATCTTTAATCTGTCTCTAATTTACCGAGTCCTATGGCTGCTGATGCCTTGAGCCCAGCCTGGCAGAAGACCTGTGGTCAGGGTAAGTGAGGCAAGGCAGCAGGGTCCAGAGGCAGCAGGGTTCAACTGTTCTCTCCTGGACATGTCGACAAGAAACCTGACCACTGTCACAGGTTCTTAGTATCCCAAGGTTCAGCAGAAAAACTATGCTTCCACAGACAAGTAGAAGGCCAGGGGGCAGATGGTTTCCCAAGAATCTGGATACTCATCTCCACTGTTTTCCGTAATGGTGCAGTGCTTGCTGCCAATAGACCTGCCGGTGCTGAATGCAGGGGACTTGCTTGCAAGGGAGGAGCTTGCTGGGGTTTTGGAGACCAGACCAGCCTCCCCTGGGAAAGCTGGGTTCCCAAGCTTTCAGTTGTTTCTCTTTTTATTTTCAGGAGTTAGGCCCAAGGTTAGGTTCAGGGGACTTAAACAGCCTAGAAAATTCAGTAGGGACTTGCCCTGAACCCAGCACATCCGTATGGCACAGTGACCACCCAGCAGTCTGTCCTTTCCCTCCCCAGGTGGCTGGATGAAGATGGAGCGCTCCTCCTACTTGAAGAAAAGGCGAGCAGACTTTGTGGCTGGCTACCTGAAAGGGAGAGTCATCGTGGCTGGGGGCCTAGGTGAGGCGCTGGAGACGGTGGTAACACTTCAAAAGCATACACGGGTTGGGTGCTGTCTTTGCACAGTGGAGCAGAGCGGAGAGATCTCAGCCCTGGCTGGCCCAAGGGAGCAGGGGAAAAGGACCCTGTAAGAGGATGGGGTGAAGAGTGCAGATGTGAGCTCAGAACAGGCAAGCGGGGGATGCTTGCAGGTGACCTGGTGCCTCACTTTGTGCTTCCAGGAAACCAGCCGACCGTCCTGGAGTCTGTGGAGGCCTTCCACCCRGAGAAGAACAAGTGGGAGAACCTGCCCCCCATGCCCACCCCGCGCTGCGCCTGCTCCAGCATCGTGGTCAGGAACTGCCTGCTGGCTGTCGGGGGGGTGAACCAGGGCCTGAGCAGTGCTGTGGAGGCCCTGTGCGTCTCCGATTCCTAGCTGGCTCCTGCGGAGGACCCTGCCGCCCTGCTACGTCAAGCAGCAGCGGTGGTGGTGCTGCGGGGCTGGCTCCCAGCAGCGCAGAGGCTGTGCATGCACCACCTGAGCTGCCCTGGGAGCCTGGCAGCTCTCTGCTCTGCCGCCTGGCAGCTAAAAGCCAGCCKTGCTCTGAAGCTGTGGCCGGTAGGAGCCTGTAGCCAGGGCTGTTCTTCTTCTCCCTCCTCCTGGATGCTGCAGGTCCAGCCCTACAGYGGGACGATGGAAGGGGGCAGCCCACGTGGAGCGCTTTAGCCAGGGGTCCCCTCTGATAGCCTTCAGAGCTCTACGGGGAAACCCGGATGAAGGAACTGCTCACAGAGCTGGTGCGTCCTGTCTCCTGTCAACAGGAAAGACCCTGGAGCTCAGGGCATGGGCAAGCACCTCCATCCTACCGTCCTGACCCACCGTCAAAGGGCAAGGGTTCAGAGGTGCTAGGAGTATCCAGRCAGGTCAGAAGTTGTTCAGGGAGAGCTGAGGTGAGGTTGCCCTTTCTGAGCATCCAGTAATCTATATGTGCTTCCCTGCACAGACCCACCTGGCTTGCAACAAGGGAAACTCCGAATCTGCAGCCACGTGTGGTGGTGGTGGTGGGGGTCATTCTTTTGCCTTTATAGCAAGGCTTTTCCTGCAAACTTGTAGCATTTGACTGTTGCTTTGCCAGAAGCTGGAGCAAGGGGCTGCCAACGTGATCGGGAGGGATGAATGCCCATGGACTGTTTCAGTCAGAGGGAAGACCTTGCCTTTGGTGCAGGACTAGCTCAGAAATTGCCTTTGCTGGGTTTCATGCATGGATGGTCTCAATCTGCAATGCTCCAACCCAGTTCTTAGCCCCTTCAATGGTTTGGGGGGTTCTCTGCTCAGTCTTGGGAGAAAGAAGCAAATATGAGCCCTGCCTCTGGCTCTAGAGCTCTCTCAGCCCCCGAGTCTGGGTGGTGGCTTTGGGCAAAGCTTTGCTTTGGCAGTGAAGGCAAAAGACCCCGGCCATCGCTTCCTCTTTATTTGGTTTCCAGCTTCCTGAGCAGTTTGAGCTGAGGGCTGTTTGAACTGTTGGCTTTACAGTTCTAGCTTGCAGCAGTTGCACCATTAACAGCTGTCTTCAGAAGAGCTCTCGGGCAAGCCCTGTCTGCGCGAAGGGCTGCCTCGGGGCCGTCTCTGCTGTGGTTGTATAAAAGGGGGGGACCTGGACTGAAAAGAGGGAGGGAGTCGATGTAGGCGGCTACGGCTGGGGTCAGTGTGGTATCCCTGTGTCAGCAAGCCCAGACGCTGCTGCACCGCTCTTCTTTCCAGCTTGTCACGTGCCTCTTTTAAAACAGTCCCCGACTCGAGAGAAGAGTGGGATTTTTTTCCGATGAAATTTCCTTTGTCCTGTGCAGAGGGAAGCAGAGGGATAGCTGGAGGAGAAAGGCTGTGTGAGGCTTAGCAAGCGCTGATACAACCAGCCTGGGTCTCCTGGCAGGGCTCGCTGGGCCCCACGCGCTGCTGCGGAGCGCGGAGGACACCGTGCGGCTGCCGCGGCGATGGCAGCGCTCCCCGGGGAAGCGGCGCGGGGGCCAAGACCTGCCTTGTGCCGCTTCCCTGGGCGCGGGCTCCGGCCATGCTCGGCCCCAGAACAGCTCGAGACGGATGCGTTGCACCGGGCAGCTCGGCCAAGGAGAGCCCGTGGTGAGCTTGCACTGGAGCACACGGACAGGACTTGCGTCTCCTGCATCCCACGAGATCCGCACTCCTCCRGTGAGACGCTGGCCCCTAGCCGTTGTCCTCTGGGCCAGCTGCCGTCCCTCGTGGGTGGCCGGAGCTGTTCCTGTCTGTCGGTGTTCGCTAGGAAGCAATGAAGCGAGTGGCCCCTTTTGAAGTGCAGCCCTGCCGGCTGCAAGTCCTGTCTCCCTCTGATCTCAAAGCGCTGTGTAGAGCAGATGAAAGGGGAAAGACGCTGACTCCACAGCCAACAACCTGCTCGCTAATTATTTACATCCCACCTGCTTGTCTCTGGCTAAGTACAATAGACATAGCGGTGTCTGTCCCCATCCCCTGTCACGTTCCCGTTTGGGGTTCTGGTGCTTTAGTTGTTTAGGCACCACGTTTTGGAAGATTGTATAAATGTAAAAATCCAACTGCAGCAAAGGAGCTTTACACCTGAAGCAGAAACGCGGCTCTGYCTGGGGTGGAAGAGCACAGAGGCCAGCTCAGACGATCTTTTGACAAGCAGTTTGTCATCCTGATCCGTGGCTCGGTTTCCTTTTCTTGAGCGAGAATGATCCTTCCCTATCTTTGGAAAGCCTCTTGGACGAATGGTGCCCCATGCCCACCTGGGTGGGGAGGTCTGCTGGAGGGTGAGCAGGGCGCTGTGGCCAGGCGCTTCTGGCTAATGCCATCTCTGCTAGTGCAGGTGCTTAAAGGTCTGCTGGCTCTTGCAGAGCTGAGGGAGAGGCTAAGAGCACCCCTCTCCATGCGTGCAGCCCTGAGGTGACAGTCCTGCCTCCTGACCCAAGAGCACTAATAAAACATCCCTTTGAACTGTAAAAATTGGAGGAGGAGGTGGCGGCTTGGAGGGAGAGAGGGAGCCTTCTCCTTTTCTAGAACAAGCCCCATGTCTCCTGGCACAGCAGATCTCTGTTTCAGCTGCCTCTGCACAGCTGAGAGTCTCTAGCTATTAATGAAGTGTTTTCCTTTTTCCTTAAGGAACCTTTCCCACACAGAGCACAGCCTGATACTGCTCTGCTCCTGCTTCCTCCTCAGCTCTGAGCCCTGCTCATTGCAGCGAGGCAGGCTGCGCTGGCCGAGGCTCGGGGTTTCATTCTGCTGCTCGGYTGACTTTGTTATGCTGGTGGAAGGGGAGGAGGCATCTGGTCCCTTTGCCTTGCTCTGCCACGGCTGGGGGCTGATCTTTTCCCTTCTGCATGCAGAAAGGCTGGAGAGAGTGACAGACAAAGCAGTGCCATGGGAATAAACCGGGCTCTAGGACTTAATGAAGAGATGTCAGGGCCTGGGGATGAGGCTGGGGAGAGGCAGTCGGTAATCAGAACYGGAGATGTGCAGAGCATTTAGAGAAGGAGAGAAGGAGGGGCTTTCCGAGTTGCAGTCTAGTGAGACCCGGGTCTAGGTCAGCTGCCTTTGTCAGTGAAATCCAAGCTGTCGTCACCAAGCGGAGGATCAGGTGCGTCCTCGGGGCCGCTGTCTGCAGCCAGTGGCAGGTCGCTTTGCGGTGCTCTGCTGCGCTTTCCTTTCTGGTGCTGCTGTGGACRTACAGAGCCACTTTTTTTTTTTTTAAACAAGAGCTCAACACCTCAACCCGGTTTGGACTTTTCCAGGCTYGGTTACCACCCTGAGCAGATTCCCCAGGAGTTTCAGCCCCTGCCTTGCCTGCTGGGCTCTCCCCAAAACCTGCTGGGAAAGGGAGCTGCTGAGACTTCATACGCTTCCAGCACACGCTGCTGTACTGTATTTTCAGAAAACGCCCACTCAGAGCCCTTTGTATCTGATGAATTGGAGTGTTTTCCCTAATAATAATGTCATGCTTTTTACCAGCAGATTATAAATGACTTTGCAAACACAGAGAGAGGTAACCAGGCAGCAGGAAGGTGAGAAAAGACGTATCCACAGTCACTTAGTGGCAAAGCTGGGATTAGAAGGTAGGTCTGATCTATCCCTGTACTGGGCTCTGCTTATTAGAGTGCAYTGCTCTCGACAGAGCCCCTCTGATATGTGGAAATTTGGTGTCTGAAGTTCAGCCTGTTCCCTGACGTGGTTAAAGGGCCTCCTGGACTGTGCCTGTGCTTGACCCCTGCTGAAGGAACCTGGCTGTGTTTTCAAATTAATCTTCTTTAATTATTTCAAGAAAAGGTTTAAATCTTTTCTTGAGTGTTCTTTTGAGCTGTTCTGCTGGCATGGCAGAGCAGCCCAAGGTAAGACTGGAGGAGCTCCGTTAATTAATCACAGAATAAGAGAATTAATGAGACTGCTGTAGAGGTCAGGGAAAATTAACACGATTCAAAACRGGGTGAGAGTGCGTTGCAGGCTTATGCCCTTTAGGGGCTTGCCAAACCGAGGTGTCCACCTACGTTGTGTGAATGCCCCCAAGCAGCAGGACCTGATTGCAAGGACCAAGAGGYAAGCATGCCTCCCATCCATAGCATGTGCACCCCCAAAACAGCTTGGTCAATGCTGTTCCTGACCCTCACTGCCACCGGCAAGCTTGGTGGTGAGGGACAAAGAGGAGAACTGTAGTTAACTACAGCAGAAGGGAAGGAAGGGTGCATAATGTTAAGGTGCCACCTCCAAGCTAAAGGGGAAGAAACRGGACAAGACAACAGAACAGCAGAAGGAAAAGTAAGTCTAGGATTCCCTGCTGGAGCAGGGGGAAATCCTCCAATTTTCCCGTTACCTCTGTGGGTTTGGTGGTGGAATTCCCTAGTAGCAGCATGCTGGCAGACACGAGCTAGGGGACGAAGTCTCTTCATTGGTGACTCTCACACTTGCACCCTGAATCCTGTGATTCTGTGCGTTGTTCCCACTGCTCTGTGAAATAGGTTGCAGGAGACTGTGCTTYTGTTAGAAGGGCGATGTCTGCCCTCTGGGTGATGGAGATGTGACCGCGAGCGAAGGCTCGTGGGCAGGAAGGTAGGTCAGTGTACCCTGAGTGTATGTGTGGAGTTGATTGTTTTAAGCCAGTCTTATGGGTGTTTGAGTTCAGCAGTGCTGGACAGGCTCCTCGTCTCCTTCGGGTGCTCTCTGAACGGCAGATGGCATCAATGGGCTGAGTCCAGGTGGGACCAGCATCTCCGAGGAGGCATCCCCACTGCAGCTGGGGGGACCCTGTCCTGCCCGGACGATGCTGGACTGTGCTGCTGTGATGGGAGGYTGGCTCTGATATGTCGTTCTGGGTTGTGCAGGGATCCTGGCTAATGGCATAAGGACCCAGTAAATAGCCTGATGTGAAAGGGATGTTATGCAGCTCCTCCAGCACTTCACTTCCATGAACAAGCGTTGTCTTTGGGTCCAAATGCCTTGTCACAGCTTTGAGACAGAGCTGAATCCTGCTCTTGGGCCCCCTGAGCAGCTCGTCTCTAGCACTGCTGCACAGAGTCAGTCAAGGAAATGTCTGTGCGGCTGAATCCTGCTCTTGCGAACACTGCTGCAGCTCCCTGGAAGTCAGCAGTGCTGAGGATGTAACTGAGCTCTGCAGAGGATCTCTAGGGATTAGAGCTGCAGTTTCTTTCCCCRGATGCGTGTTACATATGTTTTTCAGCAGCTGATGCCAAGAGTGCTTCCATCTTTGAAACTGATACTTGATGGATTCTCTTGTGCCTGGAGGGACAAGGTAAAGCATCAGCTGGGAGGTCGAGTCCTGTGATCAAACCAGCTCCTTGGAACGGGGCCTTTGATCATAATTGCCAGCTGTGGTGGGGCTGGTTACCGCGGCTGTGTGCGGCGGAAGGACGCTTCTCGGAGCGAGACGTGATAATAAACTGCTCTGGTTTCCGAAATGGTTTGACTGTTCTGGGAAGAGCCACACAGGCAGCCTCGGACGTGGCGCAGAGATAACCCTGTGCTGGGGGGGGTGTGCACATACATAAGCGCAGGAGGAGAAGGCATGAGTGTTTGTGTAGATGGACGTACAACTGCGTGTGCAGGTACCCTGCACTGTCAGTGCATGTGTACATAGACGTATATTTATGGGGGCATGTGGGACCAGGCTTATGTAGGCTAATGTGTGTGGGGGGTGGACATCCACAGTATAAAAGGTGTAGCTGTGCTGAGTGTTTCTGGTGGACACGAGACCCCAGGCTGTGAAGCTCCTCTGGGTCTCAATGCCGAGGGGGGGCTCTGTGCCACAGAGCTGCTCCCATGCTGTCACCACCTTGCTGTTGAACCTTGCTTCCCGAGAGGTTCCCGGGGGGTTCGTTCTTTACCCTTTGCTCTGAAATTTGGTTAGAGGTGCGGGTAGATCGTAGCTGTGACTGCGTGACAACGTTCAGTTGCCCTAGGAGCTGTTTCAAGCTGCGGGTTTGCTCCCGCAGCTTTTGTCGTGGGCCTGTGAGCGGAGGGGATCACCTTGCATCCTGGGCTGCCGGCGCCGCTCTCCTTAACGGGGTCCAGGCACAACTCTGAGGGCTGGTGCTGTATAACGGCAGGACTCTCATCTCMTGCTCTTTCATCGTTGTTGCAGCAGTGCATGGTTGCCACGAGGGCAGGAATAATGCCAGAGATTTTGATCATGTAGAACCTGCCTTTGGCAGGAAGCTGTTGGCTCTACAAAGCCAGGCTACAGAAGGCAGAGATGTGGGGACACGCTTCCGAGCCCACCAAAATTGCCATTGCATGGAACAGGTCCATGGGGACAGAGCAGCTTGCAGACTCGCCCTGTGTGTGCTGCACCCATGTCTGGATTTGTCCGGGCTGTGAGCGCTGCGCATACCTGTCATCCGGTATTACCTCCTCCACCAGGCACTGCTGTCTGAGTTACAGGTATGACAGCGCTGCTTCGAGGGACCTCAGGGAGGTACTTGCTGGAATTCACACGGTGAGTCACAGACGTGCATCTGGTTGTAAAGCACCATTTTTGGGTTGCGTTGTTCCTCCCTGCTTCATTCCAGAGGAGCTGYTGGGGCTGAGGTCATTCCTGCTTACAAAGAAGATTGTTTTTGGCCTCAGTAGGCTGGTGCAGCCCTGGTATTTTGGGCAGAGTTTCCTAAGGCTAATTGAAGATAAGATTCAGTGATTATGGTTCAGAGTCAGGGAATTTGGATTGTCCACCTTGTCTCACATCATGAGGATTATTGGTGTCCGTCTTATATTGAAAACCAGTTTAGATGCCAGTTCAGTAGTGCGACTAGGAGACGTGCTTAGACTTAAGCATGGGAGAAAGCCAGCTGATGTCAAAGCGCATTTGCTGAACCTGGGCCTTAAACTGCTGTAACCATTTTAGATGGCGATGTAAAGGAAATCTTTTAAAAATAAAGCAAACAAACATAACTAGATTTCAACAGCTTTCTTTCCAAAATAAGTAGTAAATTTGATTTGACTTGGGGAATTGTTGCCAGCGATCTTGAGAATGATTGGTAATTGTCTGCAGTACTTTTTTTTTAATATATATTTTGGCTCTCACAAAGAGACTTACATTGAAATAGGATCATGTTTCTGTAGACCAAGAGCTTTTAACAGTGTATTGCAACATTCTTTATTACTGTTCTTTACCAGATCTGTCAGCCAGCTCCTCCTGTCTTTGGGGAGCTGCAACGAGCTACAAGATAGCCCTTCTGGCCTGTCCAGCCGCCCARGTATCAAAGTAGCATTAAGCCTAGCAACCTCCTAAGCAGTCGCAAACTGCAGCAGGCACGGTTCTGCCTGCCTTTATCYGAAACCCAGCTGAGCTCATGCAGTTTTCCAGCTACCTAATGGGGCTCAACAAACCCAGTAGCTGGCTGCTGCTGTGTCCTTGTCTGAACTCCTGATACTAGAAGTTGTTTGCTGGAAGCCGGGCTTTTCAGTACCTGCGCTGACGGCTCTCCCAGGACAGCAGCACGGTGCGGCTCTGCTGCCGATTGCTCTGCTGCCCTTCCTGCCTTTAGGAATCGCTTCTCGTTGTCCCTAAGCAAACTTTGTCTGCATAGACAGGAAACTTTAGAGCAACCTCTCTGATGTCTGCTTGCAGAGCAGACTCCTGTACCTTGCAATAGGCCTGTGACGGGCACGGCAATGCCCTGCTCTGCTTGGCTCCTCCTGGGGTAAACGCTGCCCTTTGGGCGTCAGTAGCCAGCCCTCCCCAAAAGGAAGGGGACCCAGCGTAAAGTGTGGTGTGAAAGCTGCCGTACGGCTCCGGCGATGAGGTTCTGGTCACCCAGGAAGAGGAGGAATGGGGATGGAGCTGCTCCATGCTGCTAAACCGCCGCCGCTCTGAGAAAAACACCGGAGCCCATCTGTCATTGCCATCCTGGCACCAAAGCGGCGCGTGTGCTGCCCTGGCTGTGCTAGCTTCCGAACCCTGCCGAGACGCCAGCCGCGGAGCCGCAGCGGAGCAAGCCCCCGCCGTTCCCGGCCGCAAGCAGACAAAACCGTTCCATCGGCATCCGGCCGGGCTGYAACGGATATCAAGTCACTACCGTGAAATACAAATGCTTCCTGCTCTGAAAATGAAGGTTCCAGCTTTCCTTGCGAGTTTGCTCATTTATTTATTTTTTTGTAAATGCCCCAGCGCTGATGCAGCGCCAGGTGCCGTCRACGGCTCTGAAACCCGCTGCCGTAACCTTGCAGTGCTGCTCTTCGATACGCTCGCAGGACGTCCTGCGTTGCGTTTGGCGTTTCGTGCAGCCCGTTGATCTGTTGCAGGGGGACCCTCGGTGAGATAGACACATGCTGTGTATAGAATAGAAGAATCTGTGACAGAAAATTACCCTTGAGGATTATATTGGCTTTCTTTGGTGTGGGTAACTTGTGTTTGCTGATGTTTGCACCAAACTCCCGTTAACTGCATGAGAGCAAACAATTTGCATGTATGTGAGAGGAGAGCGAAGCCCAAAGAATTGCTCCAAACTCCCAAGCGCATGAGAAAGCTGCGTAATAGTTACTGCTCAGGCCTTGCCCCCACTTGTGTAGGGTTTACCGGTTGTAAGTGGGGGCTTCAGCTATAGGGGGTTAACACATATTGTAACGGCTGAAGTACAGCAGTTGCGTTGGATGGGGATTGCGGTTTCTGCTTTTATTCTCTAAACTTCTAAGTTAAAGTGTAATTCAGACCACTGTACATGTCTCTTATCTCTGTAGCGATTTCTAAGGTAAATATCACATAATAGCAAAGATAATGTTATCACATGATTAAAAAAACAAAAATGATAACTTCATATTTTAAAGTGGTTGGTTCCTGCTCTCTTTACAATTCAGACTGAAGACGACTCATTCTACAATTCCAATGATTAAATCAGCTGTGTTTCACTGGTCTCAAATGACTTTCTCTCTAGCAGAGACAGGGAAACTGARGTATTTGGGAGTCCTGTGGCTTGTCCTAGACGCAGAGTGAGCAGGAAACCAAATCCGGGAACCTCCGGTTCCCAAGAGGGCTGCAATTGCGGCAGGGACGGCCTGCACACTGCGCAGAAACCAGGTCACTCTTAATTACAGTGTTTCTTTGCTCTTTTTCCTCTTCTTAGTCTGCTTCATTGGTCAAATTTCTGCATGCTGAGCTGCTCAGAGCAATGCATTTTTCCACTCTGCATTGTCCAGCTGGAAAAGATGGTATTTGTGCTTTCTCCAGTCCTGATTCATCTTTGACTGCAGCGTGTTTGCTTATCTCTGTAGCTGCATATAGCAAGGAGCTCGCTTCTGCTCTCCTTACCGTGCCTTTGCCCTTATAGCAACCATAAGGAAGGCTGGAAGGACCCGGCTCCACAAGCACAGCAGGGCCAAACCTATCAGGCTAATGTGGTCTTGCAAAATGATTCTAAAAACTGACCAGCCTGGGCACAAAAGATGGATCGTGGGGAAAAAAAATGACCCGGGTATTATACAGAGCGGACATAGCTCCTGAGCGGATGGATGAACGGTGTTTGCAGGCTGGTTTAATCCCACACAGCCACAGCAGAGCGGGTTGCAGAGGTGGCCTGCGTTGTAATCGTTAGATTTGATAGGTCATAAATTACTTTTTGAAAGACTCCTATTGGTGCTAATGTGTTTCCCCTCTTCTGTTGATGGATGGGGCACCCAATTGGGAGGATCAGAGTCAAACCAGTTTCCTTAGTGTTTTCAAAGGCAGAATGGGTTTCACACCTGTCTGAGCACTACCCAGCGGCAGGTAAGGAATGCTGCCAGCTTGGAAGGCCACTAATGGGAGGCGATCATTTAACTTTTTGTCGTCTTTGGTATTTTAATGCCTAGCAGAACTCTTCCTTTCCCTTTTGGAAGGCTCACTTCTATAAACGTGTCTTCTGGTGAAAGTTTATTCCTTTACCAGTCCCCAAACAGAGGTGAATAAAGGCTATTGCCACTGATTCCAATGGCAAAGCTATAGGTTTTGACCACGACATGAATGTTTTTATAAATGCTGCAGGATTGACTTGGTGCTAAAGGAGAAGGGGGAAGAAGAAGAAGAAGAAGAAGAAAAAAAAAGGCAATGAGAGCCTGACGTAAATAAGGCTTCTATCATTACAAATCATCAAGCTGATTAGACTAGCTTTGAGCAGGTTTACCTGACACAGAGCCAAATTCCTTGTTGACTTTCATGTTGATTTTTAGCGGACATGCATTTGCAAAGCGTTCGGCCCTGTCTTACAACGGGCTGCTGCTGTAGGAAACTTTTTTTTTAGGATTTCCAAAGCTGAAGCTGGGGGAGGCAGGGGGATTTTGGTGGATTTCCCCACTGCCGCGAAAGCAACAGTGATACCAACTGTTACAATAGAGGATCCTTATCAGTGGATTCCAGTGGACTTAGATCTGTGTCCTTCGACATTTCCATTAAAAAAGGCTTCCTGAGCTAGTCTAGAACAAAAGCATACCTAAGCCTACGTATCAGTGACAACACAGAAAATTGCAGAAAAGAATTCATCTGGTAGAAACAGAAAGAGAAGCTACCCAAGACTTCATTTCCTTTCATCCCAGCGAAAGCCTCTGCAAAGCATCCTTAGAAATCAGTGGGAGTATTAAGCATGTGCTTGAAGTTAAATGCATGCTCAAGTGCTTTCTTGGACCGGTGGGCTAAGCCCCGAGCGATTCCACAAATGTCAGTAGAGTTGTGCAGTAGGCAGGGATCTGGGCTTGCGGTGTCCGGGAGCCACAGGCGCTTCCGTCTTAGGCGAGTGAAATTGCCTTGCTTACTGCAATAAGGAGGTTTGTCTCTTCCCCCTTCGCCTGTTCTGCAATCTCTGGGCTGAGCCTGAACAGGATCCTATCTGTTTACTTTGACATTGAAATTACAGCAGTTTAGTTAATCTCATCTACACCTTGTTTATCTTCCCCATGGGCCCTGCTGGCTGGTTTCTGAACGAAATGCAGCTCCCGTTACTGCACAGTGAATAATTCATTGTTGCAGCGCTGCTTCAGCACGGATCCTCCTAGGACAAAGTAAGGCCCTCGTAGTGGCGGGAGGTGACTGATTTGAAAATAAACAGGGGAAGAGAGATTTGTGTGGGGGTTATTTCCATACGTAGTGAATTTACTGTACATTCAACGTTGGTGGTGGTGGKGGGGAGGGTAGAAAGGCTGCAGGACCAGTCTGAATGTGTAAAAAAGTGTTCCGCAGAAGAAATGAGAAAGGAACAGGAGGTTCCACACAGCCGCCGGCAATAAAAACCAGGGCYTCTGGCCGTATAAAATACCTCTGTGTCCAAGCTGTATCTAAATGATGCCTTCAAGCATTTAGGCACCTCACAGCCACTGAGGAGCAGAGTTTGGTGCCTCGTGGTCTCCCACAATCCACACTGAGGTGCCCATCGCTACATCTATCTCGCAGGGTGAATGTACTCAGTAGCTCATTTTATAACCTCGGTCCTCTGATAGCCGGTTTGCAAGAGCAGCCGGAGGGCACAGTGACTGCGAAGCCTGCCGAGGTCTCATCCTGATACAGAGRCAGGAGCGGGTGCTGGTCCCTAGTTCAGCCGTAGCCTAGACCACCACGGTGCTCAGCTGAGCCGGCTGCTCGCTCTGCCCCGGCAGCGGGGTCCTGGGGGAGACGGAGCGGTGGCCACGTGGCCGGAGGTTTTGCCGTCTCCCTACTGCAGCCACCCCGTTACCCAGGCCGGGGCCAAGTCCCTCCGCGTGGGCTGTGGTCATGGCCCAAGGCCCTCAGGTTCGCGGGCTGGACCCAAAGCCTGCAGAGGGGCCGGTGCTGGCTGAGATCATCCCTTGAATATGCTCCTGAGACCCTGATCTGCCTCATCCTGCCGGCTGCCCTGAGCCCTTGGAAGTGCTGGGAAAATCCAGGTCTGACTAATGCTGTAGTTATCTCTTTCTTCAATCAATACAGTGTGTCCTCACACATGCCCGGAGCCGGGCGAGAGCCTTTGTTTCGGCTGCTTTGGGAAATAATTGCATTCTTTTGGCATCTCAAAACAAAGAATTACCACGGGGGCAAAGAAACCACAGGGGAAGGTGCTGTGGAGTGAACCAGAAATGTCCGTAACAAGAGTTCCTGTGGGGGTGGCTGAACTGTCCCCACGTTTCCCCCTCCGCAGCTCGCGCTGTGCATCACGCTGCTCCTCCCGGACCCGCGGTGTCCAGGAGGGCGAAGCAGCACCCTGGGGCTGGTGAGGACAGGCTGCGCTTGCCCAGGCCTCTTCCCTCACTGATTTTTGCCCTCAAAATGCTTTTTTTTGGGGGGGAGGGGTGTTTTTTTCTGCGAAAAGCCGGGTGCATTGTGGCTCCTTGCAGCAAACCGTGTCTCCGTGCATGTCTGTGGCTGCCTGTATGTCTGTGTCCCTGTGTTCCCGCATCGCTCCTGCGTGAGACACCCAGATGCTTCGCGCCGCGTCCTCGCAGCGGCCCGTCCCTGTGCTCCGTCCCAGCGCTGCGTGTTTGGGCGCGAGCGTCTCCTTGCAACCCCCCGTGCAGGGCCCTCGCCAGCATCATCCTGCTGCAAATCTCCTACTCTGCCC
>NW_020450705.1:3112740-3142205 GCF_003343035.1 Apteryx rowi
CCGGGACCGGGAGCGGGGCCGGAGCCGGAGCCGGAGCCGGAGCCGGAGCCGGAGCCGGTGCGGGGCCGAGCGCGGCATGGAGCGGGCGGCGGGGCCGGGGGCGGCGCTGGCCGAGGGGCTCATCAAGTCGCCGCGGCCGCTGATGAAGAAGCAGGCGGTGAAGCGGCACCACCACAAGCACAACCTCAAGCACCGCTACGAGTTCCTGGAAACGCTGGGCAAAGGCACCTACGGGAAGGTGAAGAAAGCCCGGGAGCGCTCCGGCAAGCTGGTGAGCATCCCCCCCTCCCCTGCCCCCGCGCACCGGTGCACGGCGCTGTGCATCCCCCCGCCGGGCCCTGGTGCATCGCCGGCCCCGCTGCCGAGCCCAGTCCGTGGGCTCCGCGCCTCCCCTCGCAGCGAGGGACCGGCCGGGGCCCGGCCTCCGAGCAGCCCCGCAGGGGTCGGGGGGCAGCGTTGGGGCAGGCTGGGGCCCGGCCGCCCCCGGAGCCGCGGTTAGCGTGGGTCTGCTCGCGCCCACCGGCGGATTGCAGCTCCGGTCACGCACTTGACCGAGTCGGGCTTCCTGGTGAAAGGAGTTTGCACATATCCGGCAGTGCAGAGCAAACACTGCACTTGAGTCTCAAGGATCTTTCCCTTCCTCTTGCCCTGGATTTTGGTTGGTTTTACGTGTTGACTCTTAGCAGTGGTGTGTGGCATGCAAGCAAAGCCAAGCCCCTTGGAGTGCCCTGAGTGTCTGATTGAAATCGTGACTCCTTGAATCAAACATCTCAGCCTGTCTGAAGCAAGTGTCTCGGTGTGCAATGCACAGCTCGACCCAGAGCACAGATATCCAACACGTCGGAAGTGTGCGGGGAGAGGTGGTGGAGCGTAGCCCCCCAGGAAAGGGGGCTACCACTGGTTCTGAGCAGCCCTGCCCTTTAGATCAGCAGGCGTTCAAAGGACAAACTTGTGTGTGATTTCCCTGTCCCTGTTCAGTGCCGAGCTCCCTATGGTGCAGGATGGGACCAGTGAAAGGCACTCGCACCCCAACCCTTGCGAGACCATAGGGGTGAGCAATAAGGGTTCGCCTGCGAGTAGCGTAACTGGCCCAACGAGGCACGGCAGCAGCAAAGGTGGGTGCGAGACCGAATTGCTAACATGCTGCAAAGGCATGTCAAGGAAAGCAACTGTAAATCGGAGAGGTTTTCTTGTGTAACACACCAGCTCTTAATTAACTCAGATCTGCCACTGCCATTAGCCTATCTGATTTTGAAGACGCTGCTATTTTCCTGCATAATCAGGGCCCTGAAATGCAGCTCCTACCCACTGACCTAGAACGATCCCGCCCCTTGGGATGGGTGAGAAGATTTGGCTTTGCTTTTCTGCCACTAACAAAGCTTGTACAGAGATTCTTTGAACTACCAGAAAACCTGCCTATCTGTGCAAGCCCCTTAGGACAGGGACTTGTTTGCCTAGTAGTATTAGGCTGTGATAATGTGAATTAAGTGCACAGGCCAATGACTCTTCAATAAATGCCAAAGACAGTCAAAGGCTCGACTAACTGGTACCACGCAGACCTGGCCATGTAGAAACAGGAGGCTTAACCACAAATCTCTCCTCTTCCCACAAATTCTTTCTTGCACCACTCAGCATTTCCGGACCTGTTTAATCTTCAGGCTTATCCTGAGCTGGCTTGTTATTTGCTCGTTCTCTAAGTGGCTTTCACTTCCTAAATACTGAGGTGTGAGAGCAGGTATGACTGCCTCCTCCGGTTATCCCTCTCACGGGCTGTGCGCAGATCCAACACTGACGGCTGAAGCCATAAAGCTGGAACCGTTCCATGCGTGGTTTTTGCCTCTGGCTAATCAGAAACCACCTCTGTCAGATGCACTACGTGTTGAACTGTCTTGTTTTACTGCCTAGTTTTCTTTTTCCTTGAATTTTAACCATCCTACCTGGACTTAGCTCAAAACAAAGTGTGTCTAGTCACTTAGTTGATTACGGGAAGACCAGACTCTGTGAGGTGCTGGATTTTGGGGGGCTTCCATGAATGTTCATTGTCAGAAAATCACCACTTGTTTTCTGCTTAGAAATCCTTTAGGTGACGTGACGCTCACGCCTGGCGGTGGGTACTTCTGCCGAGCGCCCTTCCCAGCAGCTGGAGAMCTGGTGCGCCTTTGAAATAGCAGGCAGGTGGGGAGAGACTTGCTGGCTTTTCTTGCTGCGTCTCCTGCTTTGAAGATGCGGTAACATGTGCCATGGTGGTGCAAGCTGGCTCCTGCACCTGTTTGCATTGCAGCATCTGGCCTATTTTCTTCCAGCCTAGTGTTTCTTCCAGCCTAGTTCCCAAGCCTTGGACTGTAGCCAAGTCAAATAGAAATCAGGACCTCCTGTGGGACTTGCTTGCGATGTCAGAAATGTATTCCTGGGCTTGTGTGATGTCAAGGGGAAGACGGCACCTGGAATATTCCAAAGTAGCAAAGCCTCTTTTGATCTCCAGTAAGGGGGGAACCCCGGTCTCTTCCATTGTGGGTTGTAATCCATATTTCATGGAACATGAAATGCTGCACTTGCAATCTGGAACAACTTTTAAAGAGCTGCCTGGGGTTGTAACTTAATATGTCTTTCAGCAGCTGCTTAAAATACCTGTTCTGCCCCCAAAACTTTTAATTAAAAGCTTTTTGACTTGGAAAGTACTCTCAAGTTCTCCAGGATCTAGCAGCAGGATTTCTTGGGGCTGTCTCCTGCGGGAGATTCTTCTTGTGGGCATTGGCGAGGGAGAGGAAGGATGCAGGGTCCTGACAGGTACCTGCTGTGGAGGTGTCTGACCCCGAAGCTCCTGTCCCCATCTCTAGGGGCAGCTGGGTACTGCCTTTGCTGTCTCGGAGCGGGGATCCTCTGCAATCGGCCTTGTTAGGTGGGAGATGTTTTGGAACAAAGCTGCTTCTGTCCTTTCCCCAGGGACAACCTAGGGGTTGCTTTCCCCGGCAGGGCTTGGCAGATGGCTAGATCACCCTGCCCTCAGTGGCCTGCTCAGTCTTCTTGGCATGAGATATAGACCTGAACGGTGGCATCTCCTCGCTGAGTCGCACCCGAAGCGTTGCATTGGGCAGCCGGCTGGTGAGGAGCGCTCYGCAAGGAGAGCCCTGGGGCTCTAGCAGTGCGCTGACCTGCTTGGGGCTGGAGCTGTGACTCCGTTCGGCCTCCGAGGTCGCTAATGCTGACTGCCAGGTTCACAGGCAGCGGCGTTTGCCTGTGCTCTCCTTGCTGATTACAGCCGGTGGCGTCTCTTAGGGCTTCCCGTGTTGGCAGCCCGGAGCCATTGCGTGTATTTACAGACAGCGGAGTCTTGCTCTGAGACCAGGCTCCACAGCATCTTGGTCAGCAAGCAAAAATGCTACGTACAGCTGGTGACCCCAAAACACGGGGGCCATTGGGCTGGGCTGGATGTCAAGCTTTGGTGGCGGGGCGATGAATGGAGTGAGCAAACAGGGGACTCGGGAGGGCAGGACCAGGCTGACTGGCCGCAAAAAGGCTTTGAGGCATTGCGTGCCTCCTGGAGGGGGTCAGGTAATCAGGGGCCGAAGCAGAAACGGTTAAACTTTAACCTGTTAACCTAGCACGAAGGTCAGGGAAGAAATTCCCTGGCTTTCAAGAAGCTATTATGTGCCCTTGGTATTGCTTCGCGTGACACCCTGGATCTGGGATCAAGCCTCCCTCGGCCAGAGTCCATTCTGCTCGGTTGCCCGCGGGTTCAAGCGCCGCGGCTGGCGCGGGTGCAACGCTTCTCGGCTGTGCGGAAGGCGAACGCCTGCCCGGCGAGCACCGGCCCGAGGTGGGTCAGAGGAGCGGAGATGTGGTCCCTGCGCTCCCACRCAGGAGCGGGGCTGGAGACCGGGCTGCAGCCGTTGTTGGAGCCATTCGCCGCTTGGCAGGCCGGGTCTCGAGGGCGCAAGGCCTCCGACCCCCACCCTAGATCGGAGGGAGACGAGGCCGGGCGTGCATCTCGCGCCGTAAAGGCGGAGGAGGGTCTCCGCCGCGTCTGGCCGTGAGCGTCGGCGCTGAGCTGGCGCTGGCGGCGGGGGGCCGGCGGGCATCTGTGGCCCCTCTCCCTGTTGCTGGGAGACCTGGTGCTCCGTCTCCTCCGGGATCCCTTTACGGGATTAATGCTGTTCCGCATTCTTGTCTGATACAAAAAAAAGAGGTTCTGCTGGATTCAGTTGTAAATTCAGCCCTAGGAGTATATTGTCTCTCCCTAGCTCTTTTGAAAGAGGATTAGAAGGCATCTATTCTCCAGCGCTAACTCTTCTTTCTCCTCCCCTTTCAATTTCCTTGTAGAGGATAACTTGAAAACCCAAGCAAAGCCTGGAAGGCGGCTTGGATGGTCGGTGCTGGGTCTCCCAGCTGGCTGGAGCAAGGTCCTGTGTTTGCTGCCTAGGCAGGATCTGCCCCTTAACGCCAGACTTTCTCCTACCTCTACATAAGCAGKTCCCTGGAATAAATATTTGCAGGGAAAACAAAACCTGTTTTTTCGTTTTCACCACCCCAAGAAGGTGTTGTCATTATCTCCCAAGTCATGTGTGCAGGTCGCGTTCCTCTCGGTGGCYGTGATCCAGCCGGCAGCTCGAGCCGAGGACGCGATTCCTGTAAGCCACTGCAAATAAACAAGGA
This sequence comes from Apteryx rowi, assembly GCF_003343035.1. Classification (NCBI taxonomy): domain Eukaryota; kingdom Metazoa; phylum Chordata; class Aves; order Apterygiformes; family Apterygidae; genus Apteryx; species Apteryx rowi. The sequence goes on from NW_020450705.1 coordinate 3,117,394, forward strand.
GCAGGTCTGTGCTCCCCGTGCAAGGAGCTTGGCAAGCGCCTCTTGAGAGCTGGCAGCAGGTTTCCCTGCGCGGGGGTGGGAGCCTCCCTTGTGCACAGCAGAAAGACTCGGAAACTGTAAAAACCTGACTGATAAAATTTCCTTTTTATGGGAGTTACTGCAGCGGAGACTTGAYGCACAGCCCTCAAACAGAGCAGGCCGCCGGGGCGGAGAAGCCAGGCCCCCGATCTGCTGCTCGTGAGCCCCTTCCCGACGGAGCAGGTTGCGTTTCTGGCTCCGCAGCGTGTGTCCGGGAGCTGGGCTGGTGCTGGGCTCCGGCCCCAGTGGCCTCCTGACAGCCCCTCCGCGTCTGTCCCCATCCGCAGGTGGCTATCAAGTCGATCCGGAAAGACAAAATCAAGGATGAGCAGGACCTCGTCCATATCCGGAGAGAGATCGAGATCATGTCGTCCCTCAATCACCCCCACATCATCGCCGTCCACGAAGGTGAGCCCTCGTCTCCCCCGTCCCCTCCAGCGGCTTGTCGGCTCCAGCTCGAATCCCTCCTGCGAGCTGGCGTGGGTTGGAGCGGTGGGATCCGCCACAGGGCTTCCCGTAAGCGGTGCTGGGTYGCCGCGTCCTCCCTCGGCTCCTAGCCAAGCCGAGCTCTCTGCTCGGGTTTTATGGGCATGTTCAGGGCTCAATTCTCAAGTTTCCCTTCTAAAAAAATAATGAGGAAAACGTCTTTTTGAAGCAGAAGYGGTTTGCCGTTCCCAAGCCGCGTGGGCGATGCGGAGTGCCACGGCTCCCCGGCCGATCCTGCCCTCGGCGCTCACCGCCTGCATGCGGCACCGCGGCGGTGGGAAATACCTGCRCCGGAAACAGCCGCTTCCCGTCTCGTCCCCTCCGCTCTGGAGAGGGAAGCGACAGTTTACATGGCCTTTAAAGCCTGGCTCCATGCGGTGGGATGCTGGAAGCCTAAACGCTGCTCCCGGCCCAGCCGGTGGGTGGGAGCCTCCGGCTGCAGGTTGGGACCCAACACGGAGCAGGCGAGGGATTGGGACGGCTCCCGCACGGATGCCGGAGCCCCACTCCAGTGCTTTGGACCGTGCGGCTTGATGTTGGCGTGCTGCGGCTGCCGAGAAGGAGCCGCGTGCTCATCCCGACCTGCAGGAAACGCATGCTCAGGAAAGGGGCAAATGCCGGCACAGAGGAAATCTCTGCAGCTCCACTTCCAGCCCGAGGCAGGAGCAAATCCGGGTGCTGGAGTCCTCCTCTCTCCCTCCCCTGGGGCATCGGCAAACCAAACCACTGGCTGCTTGCAGAGCTACTGATGCCGCCGTGCGGGCAGTGCTTCATGGCTCCGCGTTGCTCCCAGGGAGCCCAGGCAATGCCAATGGGGGCCGAAGGGGAATTTCTTAAGTTCTAGCTACAATCAGATTTGGAGCAAATATCCAACTGGATCAGTCTTTGCTTAAGCGCCAAGTCCCTTGGCCGCAAACCCAGCGCGCCCTGCGCTCTCCCTTGGCGCAGCTGGCTCGGCTGGTGTTTATGGTGCCGTGCTGGGTACGTGCGTGTGGCCAATGCCTGCGTTATTGCCGTTAGTGGCGTACGTGAGGGATCCAGAGTCCTTTTGTCCTCCAAACAAAAGCGAGTGGATTGGCGGTTTGTGCTCGTGTTTGCAGGGACTGAGTCACGCTGATTGCTGCCTCTGCTGGAATTCAGAAATATTGAGGTAGTTTTCTGCGAACAGGAAGAAAACGCTCCATCTCTTGGCTTGAGTCTTAATCCTTATTAGGAGCATGGAGAAAGTCCACCCCGGCCATGCCAGCTGGTCGTTTTATTCCTGTCCCTTTCAGCAGGAATCCCTCTAGCAAAGAACCGCATGCCTTCCCCATCCGCGGGAGGACGGGAGCCCTTTCCCGCGTGGGCTGTGGCCGCAGAGCAGCGGGAAAGCTCGCCGTGCGTGGCTGGCAGCCCTGGCCATGCCGTGGGACACGGGTGGCAGATCAGGCTGCCCGGGTCCTCCTCCAACCGCAGAGCAGGTGCCTGGAGAAAGCCCAGCACCYCCTGCTCCTCGGAGCAGGCCGAGGGCATGGGCAACGGGACAGGCGGTGTGCCGGAGTCGGTTATGGCTTCACCCACTAATTAAAAAGCATGCGCTAATGAGAGCGGCCTTTGGCGAAGCGCCTCATGCCCTGTGGCATCCCCTTGCAGTGTTTGAGAACAGCAGCAAGATCGTCATCGTGATGGAGTACGCCAGCAAGGGCGACCTGTACGACTACATCAGCGAGCGGCAGAGGCTGACGGAGCAGGAGGCGCGCCACTTCTTCCGCCAGGTTGTCTCCGCCGTCTACTACTGCCACAAGGTGGGTCGGCGCCGCGCTCCGAGGCGCTGCGTCCCCAACGGCTCGGGGCGTAAAGCGGAGCAGGTGGGGTCTCCGCGCGCTTGGCGCTGTGAAAGAGGCTCCCTGCACCGCGGCAGAGGTGCAAGGGCCGGGCAGGGGTTGGCTCCCGCGGGGCCTGACGGGGAGGTGAGGGGCACCGCGGTCGGGAGCGGGGTTAATCCTCGCCCTTATCGGAGGGTGCGGCCGGCCTCTGCGGAGGAAGTGATCGAGCCGCTTTTGGAAAGCTTCGCCTGGGCTCTCCTGCTGCCGCGGTGCCGGTCTGACTAAACCAGTCAGGGAATTATCAATTCCAGTCCCACCCGCCACGGAGGGGAACGCCCGGAGCTGCTGCCAGCTCGGGAAGCCAAGCCTGGGCCGCCCGTCTCGGGTGGCCGTGGAGCCTGTCCGGGGCTGCGGGACGAGGAGCGCGTGCTGTGCCTGGCCCGTGCAAGGGTCCTTGGGCCCGGAGGTGTCCCCAGGAGATGCGGAGATGCTCCAAAGCCATGCTTGGGTCATGCATCAGCTGGAAGGGGAGGTTGCAGAGCACCTCTTGAACCCAAAGCAAATCAAGCTCTCGCTTAGCTGGGCAGCAGCAGGTCCCAGCAAAGCGGCCCAGCGCAGAGCTGCCTTGCCTTGGTGTCTGCCGTGCCCCAGCCACGAGCACCCACTGGGGACAGGTACTGGCACGCAGGGAGGGCGCGAGAGCCCAGCGTGCAGCCGGCTGGGATGCACCGTGCTCCCGATCAGCCCGAGGAGAGCAGCGCCCAGTTCAGGATGCTGTGCGTGGATAAGGATGGGCTGTAAAACAAGTTATTTGTTGCTCATCTCATTACTGGAACCGTGTCCTGTTTGAACTCTCGGCTGCTGGCGGGGAGCCTCCGCGGAGCTGCGCTGGCTGGGCGGGTGAATGGCAGTAACCTCCCTGCTGTGACTAACTGCAAACTAAACCTGCCTTTCCCTCCCTCGCGCAGAATGGGATCGTCCACCGAGACCTGAAGCTGGAGAACATCCTTCTCGACGCAAATGGGAACATCAAGGTGAGAGGCTGGCGGAGCCCGGCTGCGCTTGGCGTTTTGCCCAGCGAGGGCTCTCAGGGCCGGCTGTGGCCGAGGAGCTTTCCCGGGCTCGCTCGGCCCACGAGTCCCCGAGCCGCCGCTCCGGCGTGGCGCGAGCTGAGCCCTGCGGCTGGGGGAAGAGGCTGCAGAGGCAGAGCCTCGATGCCGGCTATTAAAGCCATCGTCACTTATCTGGATGCCGATAAGAGGGCAAAGTCTGAACAGAGTGCAAATCGTGACGGGCTGCAGAGCAAAATGAAAATCCTCTCCGTCGGCGCAGCTGATGACGAGCGGGCCGTGGGGCTCTATCCCAGTGCTGCCTCCACTGGAGGCTCGCGAGCACGGACCGGCGTGACGAGCGTAACGAATACCGGTGCGCCGGGTGGAGCAGGCGGAGAATAAACAGCCTCTTGGGGCTGAAGGAGCCGGAGGAGAGCCCTGCCGCTTCCCCTCTGCAGCTGCCCCCCGCTCGTGGCGTCGCAGGCGACGGGGCCGGAGAAGCAGAGCCCCGGGCTTGCCGGGAAGCGGGCGCCGCTTGGGGCAAGCTGCGGTCAGAAGCAGCCGCTGCCGGGGCTGCGGTGAGGCTTCTGGGAGGGGGTAACCTCAGCCAAGCCGCAGCTCGGGAGCATCACATGCAGTCCTGCTCCACCTGCACATAGGAACTTTGACTTTGCTGCTTGATTACAGCTATAAACCTCTCTCTAGATTGCGGACTTTGGCCTCTCCAATGTTTACCAGCAGGACAAACTTCTGCAGACTTATTGTGGCAGCCCGCTCTATGCATCTCCCGAAATCATCAACGGGAGGCCGTACAAAGGCCCAGAGGTAAGTTGTGTCTTGCTCCCCTGCTCACTGGACGTGATGGAAGTGTCTTGCAACAGGGAAGCTCTGAGCACTTTCCCAGGAGAGAGCAATATTACTGGAGCCTGGGGGCTACGATTTGCCGGTGTGAACGGGGGTAACGGGCCCTCTACCAAAGCACTGCACAGCTGGTGCGTGGTAACGGCAAGTCGCAGCCAGGGGTGCCAGGCAGAGGTGGCAGGATGCAGGCAGCTGCCCACAGCACCTCCTCGAGCTGGGCCTGCTGCACTCCCCTGTCCTCCAGAAGAGGACTGCCGTCCCAGGAGCTGCTAGTTAGCCTCTAGTAGGAGGTTCGGCCATGCACAGGCACGGAGCTTGCTGCTTTAATGCTGGCAGCCGGTGTGGGTGGCAGGTGGACAAAGCAGCCCTGTCTTGCTGGCCCACCCTCATCCACCTCTCCATCTTGCAGGTAGACAGCTGGTCTCTTGGCGTTCTCCTCTACATCCTGGTCCATGGTACGATGCCGTTTGATGGCCAAGACTACAAGACTCTGGTCAAGCAGATCACAAGCGGGGACTACCGGGAGCCCACGAAGCTATCGGGTAGGTAGACCCCACGCAGCTCTCCCCTCCCCATCCCGCTGTACACGTTGCCTTTGGTGGCTGATCTGGCTTTTCCCCAGATGCCTGCGGGCTGATCCGGTGGATGCTGATGGTGAACCCGGAGCGCCGAGCCACCATTGAAGACATCGCCACTCACTGGTGGGTGAACTGGGGCTACAAAGTGCCCGTCGGGGAGCAAGAGATGCTGCGGGAGAGCGAGTCGCCCCTGGCCACGGTGGCGGAGTGGCTGCGCCGATCCTCCCGGCCCCTCTTCGAGAACGGCTCCAAGATGCGCTGCTTCTTCAAGCAGCACATGCCCAGCGTCACCCTGGAGAGGCAGCGCTCCCTCAAGAAGTCCAAGAAGGAGAACGACATCTCCCACGTGCTGCAGGAGGCGGCCGTGGCCCCGGAGAACCCCTCCAAGCCCATCCTGAAGAGGCCCAAGGGGATCCTGAAGAAGAAAAACTCCGGCGACCAGAAGGTGCCCGGCCCCGGCCCTCCGCAGCCAGCTGCCGCTGGAGAGGCGAGGGACGAGGAGGGCGAAGCAGCCGCTGCCGGTCTGACCCGAGTCCTGTCCGCGCGGACCCTGGCCTGCGGCGAGGACAGCAGAGCGGTCCCCGTGGCCGTGCCCAGGAAGGGAATCCTGAAAAAGCCGCCGATGAGAGAGTCGGGCTATTACTCCTCCCTGGAGGGCTGCGAGTCCCCGGAGATCCTGGACTCGGAGAGCCTGGACCTCGACGCCAGCGTGTTTGTGGACATCCCCTCCCCGGAGCAGGGCCCCGAGGGCCTCCCCGCCCGCCGCAAAGGCATCCTGAAGCACAACGGCAAGTATTCCTCGAGCAGCGCCGAGTCGGACAGCCTGCCGGGGCCGGGCTTCGGCTCCTTCGGCGAGGCGCCCCTGCCCAGGGTGGCCCCCCGCGCCCGCCCGTCCAGCGCCGTCAGCGAGGACAGCATCCTCTCCACCGAGTCCTTCGACCAGCTCGACCTGCCCGCCCGCGTCCCCGACGGCGGCGGGGGCATGCGGGGCTGCGTCTCCGTCGACAGCCTCCTCCGGCTGGAGGAGATGGAGGAGGAGGAGGCAGGGCGCCGGCTCCGCCGCTGGACTGTGACCCACTGCCAGAGCCCCCTGGCAGAGAGCTGCTTCTCCCTGGCGGACTGCGACAACRTCACCGAGGTCTACAAGCGCGCCGTGGCCATCAGCATGAAGCTGAGCTGAGCAGGGCCCTCCGGGGCGGCCGCGCACCCGCTTCGGGACGGGGCAGAGCCCTCGGCGGGGCCGCGAGCCCCGCTCGGCCGGGGGGACCCGGAGGGACCAAAGCCCGGGGCTGGTCCAGCCACCACCCCAGGCCCCATGGTGGTGGTCTGGTGGCCCTGCGGTCCTGGCTCTGCCGTCCTCCCTTTGCAAACAGGTTCATCATCTCATGGGGGGTGGGGAAGAAGGGTGGTTTTTTTGTTTTTGGGTTTTTTTTTTTTCTTTGCACTGTTCTTGGCTGCACAAGATAACGGAGGGGGCAGGTGATATACCTCAAACAGGCTTGAGATGTAGCAGGGCGCTGGGGGGAGGCCGTGGAGGCTGGAAGGTGCTGTCCTGGCTGGTGGCTAAGATCTGGGCTCTTAGGATCTACTGGCAGTCGGGTACAATCAGTCCAGGCCCAAACTCTTTCCCCCTCCTGCTCTGCAAAACCCAACTGGAATAGCAGGCGCCTCTGCCAGCGCCGTCGCTCCCAGCTCGCTGTCACGGCTGGGAAGCCGGAGAACGTGCCGAGGCCGCGGCGGCTCTGCCCAGCGCAGCCCCCTCGCAGCAGCCGCCTTGGCTCTGCGGCAGCCAGCGTTCCCACCGGATAGACCCTTGGAGCACTCCCGAAAATCCTGCCGCTGCCTCTCCCAGCGCCGCGGGAAACCGCAGTCTGAAAACACGCTCTGATGCCAATGTCAATTTTTAATGCCGAAAGGAGGAGGGGAGGAAAAAAAAAAAGGTGCCTTTCCTAAGGCACTGCTTCTTTATTTATTGCCTTGTGTTGAGTTAATATAAAACTTCAACAGCACTGGATTTACCTGCGTCAGAAAAAAGCTTCCCCAGCCCGATGTCTCTTGCAGGGGGAGGAGTTGGAGCCCGTCGCGGCGAGAGCGGCGGCTCCGAGCTCCTTTGCACTATGTTGCCTCGTGGTCTCGGGCCCTTTCCCGTGTCCGGCGTGTGTGTTTTCTCCTTGTTTCTGTGACATGGTCTAGAGAAGACAATTAAATTAAAAGCAGAACGTAGACCTGGGTTGTTCCTTGGCTGTTCTCCCGCTGCCCGTGCAGGACCCTGCGCCAACGGAGCGTCCCGGCGTCCTTTCCCGCGGCACGGGGTGGTTTGGGCAGGGAGCGGGGACGGAGGGGCCTGTTCCGCCCCGATTCCCCCTCCTGCTGCGGGTGTCCTGCTGCCCGAGGTGCTCCAGCCCCAAGCCTGGGTTTCCCCCCTCCGGTGTCGCGTGGGTTTGGGGCTGTGAAATAGCGAAGGGTCTCGGCAGGAGGAGCCGCCTCCGCTGCCTGCAAGCGCTTTCCCGGGAGCGGGGGCTGGCGGGGGCCGGGCGCGTTCGCGCGCGGCGATGGGAAATCTCCCCTCCGTCCCGTCCCTTTGTCTGCGGCTCCTCCTGCGCCGTTGACACGGGCTCTCTCAGCCTGCAAAGCTCCGCAGCAATTTCCCCTTTCCCCTCGGGTCAACAGGAGACGTTTCGGGCCTCCTCCCCCTGCCCTTTACCCCGCCGCGGCCGCTGCGGAGGGCGAAACGAGGGGTGGGGAGCGCTGCGTGCCAGGAATGCCCCCCCGTCCCGCGGCGGCTGGGGCAGCCTGCCCCCCGCCGCGCATTCCCCGCGTGCTTCCAGCACCATTAAGGAACGCTGGAGCGCTTTGGAGCCGCTTGCTGGGCATCCACACCAGCAAGGGCAAAGTCCCGGCACCCCGCGGGCGATGCGCAGGCGGCTCGGCGAAGACCCGGAGCGGCTGCAGCCCGGCATCTCCTGCCAGGCCAGCCCTGACGTTCCTCCTTTGCGAGGAACAAAAATGACGTTCCCGCTCGACAAAGCAGCTCCGCGGGCCTCCTCGTCCTCTTCCCCTGGGAGCAGTGTCCCAGGAAAGCCCCAGGGCTGGAGCAGCGCCGGCCCCAGAGGTGTCCGCGGCGGGATCGACCCGGGGCTGTGCCGCCTTTCCCCTTGCAGGGAATGGTCCCGGCGGCTGCAGGCACGCTCCGGCGCTCGGCTTCGTGGCGCCCGCAGAGCCGCCCGCGGGATCCCTCAGAGCACCGGGCTGGGCCGTTCCCAGCACCCGGCCCACACTGGCAGCACTGGTTTTCCTCCGGCTGCGGGGGAGGCGGAAGTGGGACCAGCTCCATCATTGCTCTGGGAGGCAGGCGGCTTTCCAAGGGATGGGGAAACGAGTCCAGGTGCCGGGACCGGGAAAACCGGCATGGTTGGGGGAACGAGCTCCTGGGGATTCGCTGCACGGATCCGGGCCAGTGTCACAGCAGCAATTTCACCATCTGCAGGTGCAAGCATCGGAAGCAGCCCCGGTGATGCTGGGAGGTGGCTGCAGTGACCGTCCCCGTCCCTCTGCCCGCTGCCCGTCCCCTCCCGCGGCGGCAGTTCCCGGGGCCCTGCCAGCGCAGGGCAGTGATGCTGCGCTCCGAGCCGGGGCATTCCCGGGGGCAGCCCTTGGAAACGGCCCTTTCTCTCCCAAACGCTGTTTCCGCCGGCTCTCCTCCCCCTCGGAGCCGGGGCTGCCCCTTCTTTCAGGCCCCGACTGTTATTAATGGCTCCCTTTTATTCGCTGCAGATCCACCGCTGCTTTGCAAACCCTCCGCTGCTTTGCAAACCCTCCGCTGCTTCCCTCGACCTCTGCGGCCGAGCTCCCGCGGTGCCGCGGCTCGGCTTGGCCCGGAGCCGGGGCTGCCCTGCCGGCGTGGGGGGACAGCGGGTGCCCGCACCCCTCCCCGAGGCGCTTGGTGCTCAGCACCCTCCCGGGCGACGCAGACGGGCGAGCGGGCGGCGCTCGGCACCGTTGCACAACCAGGCTGGCGTGAAAGGGCTCCCCGCCGCCGGCGGCGTTCGGCGCAGGCGCGGATGACTTCAGCAGCCCTTTTGCCAGGGTTTCGGGTGATTTCAGCCCCCTGGAATGTCTCCGCTGTTTCTTTGCCCGCCGCCGGCAGCACCGCAGGCACCGACCCGCCGCCGCCGCCGCCGCCGCCGTGGGAAGCGCTGCCTTTTGTGCGCGCGGAGCAGACAGGCTCAGGGAGGAGGCAAATGAGGAGAAATGGGGAAAAACAAATTGTCAGAATTAAATCATGCCGGGTGAAGGGACGTGCTGGCGGACCCCGAAACAAGGGGGATGCCGGGTCCCGCCAGCCCGGCCACGGCTGGCCCGGGGGGAAACGCTGCTTCGCTGCCCTGGCTGCTCACCGCCGCGGGCTCACGAAGCCGAGGGCCCCGTGCCCGGTTGTTGCGCGCGGCCTCCAGCACCGGGCACGGCGGCAGCTCTGCCGAGAGCTCGCCAAAGGGGGCTCGCAGCAGCCCGGGGGAAACGCCGGGTTGCGCTGCAGCATCGGCGAGCGGCACCGGGAGCCGGTGCCCGCGTGTGTGTCCAAAGAGGGGAGAACGGGTGTTTTGGGGCTGCTCTGCGGCTGGCGGCTCCTGCCTGGACCGGGCTGGGATTTTCCAGCAGAGAGGAGCCGTCAGCGCTGCTCCGGCCCCAGGGCGCCGCTGAGCCGTGAGTCACCCCCGGCATTCCCGTCCGGGCTTGCATGGAGGYGCCGGATGCGCCGAGCCCATATTTGGGCTCTTTCGCATGGAAAGCTCCGGTTTTTGCCCTGGTCGCCTGCTTTCGTAGCGTCTGGCTGCCACAGCGCGGCCCGGAGCCGGCGGCGTCTCGCGGCGTCGCCCAGGGCCCTGGGGTGCCGCAGCAATTAGCACAACAAAGCTCAGGTGTTTCTTCTGCCTATGASACTTTCAAAGCGGTGGTTTTTTAAAGTCCTGCCCGTTTGATTGCTGGATTGCTTTGAAGACGAGAAACCCCCACATGAAAGTCCCGCAGGTTTTGATGACGCTTTGCTACCGCCCGGAGCAGCCGGAGAAAGGGAAGCGCGCGGCGCCCTCGCAAACTTTGATGCTCGCCCGGGCTGGGCCGCACGGTGCCGGCGCCTTTTCCTTCGGCAAAGCGACCAAAAACGCAGTCCGGGACCCCGCAGGGACCCAGGCGATGGAGAGGAGGGGGCAGCGTCCGGGGGCTGCTGCTCCGCCRCCGAGCACCCGGACGGGCTGCCACGCTTTGCGCTTTTCCCCTAAATCCTGGCGCTGCCCCGCGGAAAAGCGGCTCCGGCACCGGCCATGGTGCCGCTCAGCTGGCAGGATCCCCACCGGAGCGGACAGGCCCCTGGTTTTCTTGGAGCCGGATGCCTCTCGCGCCTGTGGGGCTCCCGAGCTCTCCCGAGCCCGCGGGGYGGCCCGGCATTACCGCACGCGGCACGGCTGTGGCGACGAAGCCCCGCGTGTTTCTCAAGCGCTTCCCACACGTGCAAGCGTGTTCCTGGCGCTTTCCAGCGTGGCAACGATGTCCCGGTCCATGCCGGCGCTGCAGCGGGAACGAGGCCTCCTGGCGCCCGGCGGCAGGTCGACGGGCACCGGCGTTCCCGGCTCACACCTGGAGGAACCAAAGTGACAGAGCGCCTTCAGCGCCTGAAGGTACAAAGCACCACCTAGCTCCAAAACTGCCCCAAACCGGCAGGAGCAGCGGTAGGAGGAGAAGGAAGGCGCCGGCGCAATGCAGACGAAGGCCATAACGAAGGGCGGGGGGGCTTGACCCAGCTCTTCCTCCCTGCAGGCCTGCAGGTGGATGGATGGACAGACAGACGGATGGATGGATGGACAGACGGATGGATGGATGGATGGATGGACAGACGGATGGATGGATGGATGGATGGACGGATGGACAGATGGATGGACGGATGGACAGATGGATGGATGGATGGACAGATGGATGGATGGATGGACAGACGAATGGATGGATGGGCAGATGGACAGATGGATGGATGGACAGATGGATGGATGGACAGACAGGGAGACAATGCGGCCCCCGCTCCCACCTCCCAGTAAGCAGCTCTGGCGCGTTACAAGCGGCCCGCGAGTCCTGGCAGTGCAGAAGGAGCTCCGCGATCAATTATTTTTGTAATCTTATCTGGCCGTGTCTCTCCTGCTTTCTCCCGTGCGCCTTTCCCCTGCCTCTCCCTGCCGCCGCTGCACTTTGTACCCTCCCGACAGCGCTGGTCCCCCCTCCAGCCCTCTGCTTTGATCCGAGGAAGGAGCAATTGATCCTCCTTATCTTTATTGTGGTAGAGACATTCCCAGCATTGCCCTTAATTAAATTCCTCGTCATTTTCCTCTGTAAGCCTTCCTCCCTCCCCACAACTCCAGACGTGCATTTATTTTTTCAAATGTACAATTCAATTATTCGGTTCTCCATGCGAAATCCCAGGTGCCGGATCTCCCGGGGCGCTGCAGCCCAGCCAGCGGCACTGGCTCGGGGATCCCTCGCTGTGGCCCCGCTCTCGCCCACCCTGTCCTGTCCCGCCGGTGGTGCAGCACTTGTCCCTTCGCTTGGGTGTCACCCCCGGCCGCAGCCGGTGCCGGTGCGAGCGATGCATCACGGAGGAGGAGGAGGAGGAGGAGGAAGGAGCCTGCAGACTTCCCAGGTGGGGAGGCGATGCTCTCATGGTTATTGCCCCCTTCTGCCGGCTGTGGGAAAGCAAAGCGGAGGCACGCGTGGGAGAAGGGAAATTTGCCCCGGCGGGGGCGAAGGAGGCGGGAGGGCGGCTCGCCGAGGCCCCTGGTGCCAGGGGAGCCCCAGCGCCGGCGGCCGGCTCTGCCTCCTCCCTGCGCTCCTCTAAGCCTTTCCGCTAGGAAATTTTTCCTCCAGACACGTTGACCTTGGGGGTAGCAAGTATTTTTCATGTAGATCAGTCGAAATTCCCCCGGCGACGGCGCAGGAATGCAAAGTATGTTATCCTTGGTACCGGCTCTTTCTTCTTCGGGCCGCGGCTTGGCTGAGCCGGCGGCGGGGGGGGGGCGGGGGCGCCGGGGGTCCCCGGGCTGGTTTGCATTGCTGCTCGCCCACCCTCCTCCTCCTCCTCCTCCTCCTCCGCGGGAGGCAGGCTGCCGAGCAAGGGGAGGAAGGAAAACTTCCCCCTCTCGGCTCGAAATCCCCAGGGCGATGCACCGTGCCGGGGTCTGGGCACGGCCCGCCCGCGGGGACGGTCTCGGCCCCCGGCCGTGCCCGGGGGAGCAGAGGGTAGCGGACGCGTTGTTTTATTGTCCGAGGCACCTGCTGCTGGATTCCGGACTGCGTCACGCTACCCAGATAAATTGCCGTCTCATTCGTCTGTTAAGTGTAATTACCCCTTGGATACCAAAACTATTTATTATTATTATTATTATTATTGCTTCTCGCAAGCTCGTTGCACTGATGGGCAATTGCACGGAGGAGCCGGGAAGGGACGGAGCCCCACGGGGGTCCCGGCGGCAGCGACGGGCCCCGTGCACAAGCTGTGCCGCTGCGGGCCGGCACGGGGGGACGCGCCAGGCTGCGGAAACGGCCCCGCCGGCGTCCCCGGCATGTGCAGGGGGACCCCYGCCAGCGCCGCGCGGGAAACCGCGGGTCTTTGCTGCGCCGGCTCGTTTGGCYGGGAGCAACCGTGTCCCTGCTCAGCGCCGGTCGTGCTCTCCGCTCCCGCTTTCCGCGGGGCCTGGGAACGGGCTGCAGCTGTTGCCTAAGGTGCAATTAGCGGCGTGGGCGGCATTGAGGAATTCCTCGTGCGGCGACGTCCAAGCTCCCAGGCAGCCGGTCATTAGGGAGCCCAGGGCTGCCCGTGCCGGGGTGGGAATTGCTCCTGCATGAGCACGGAAAACCCAGCCRGCCCCGGCTCCCTGCAAGGGCTTTCCCAGCTCCCCCTCACTGGGCATGGGAAGGATGTTGTCCGTCCCTGTCTGCCAGCTGCTTGCACCGAGCGTGCCGGGTCTCAGCCGGGCGCCCTCTGCTCCAGGCTCCCAGCTGATCCCAGCAAATCCCTAGAGCGGGTTTGCAGCGGACCGGTGCCTTTGGGGGTGCCGGGCCTCTAGCGCGCCCCGCACGGTGAGGCAGCTGCCCCGGCCGGTGGCACAGCCCCTCCACACGGCGCCTTCGCCGGCTGCCGGCCCCGAGCGCGCCCCGCACGGTGAGGCAGCTGCCCCGGCCGGTGGCACAGCCCCTCCGCACGGCGCCTTCGCCGGCTGCCGGCCCCGAGCGCCGCGAGCCCCTCGGCCCCAGCACCGCCACCGGCCCGGCGCAGCGGCCGCCGGAGCCCTCCTGTGGCTGCAGGCACGAAGAGCCCGGCGCCTGCGGCCTCCCACCGCCGGGCTGCGACGGAGCAGGGCTGGCCCGGCTCGTCCCTCTGCRCCGAGCGTCCTGGGAGAGAGCTGCTCCTCGTCCTCGGCGCTCCGTCTTGCGCCGGTGCGGGAYGTAAACCCTTGGGGCAGGCCCTGCGCGTGGTGCGCTGTTTGCTCTGCGGCGCTCCGGCTAGGGCAGTGCAGAGGGTAAAGGCAATAAGAACGAAGGGAATAAGAAATGAAGGCATAAGACCCTCGCAGCAGGGTGCAATGAGTGTCCCGTTCTCTGCAGAGGGGCTAATTCCAAYCCGGAGGCTCGGCGGCTGGGCTTGCAGGATGGCAAAGCCGAACAGCAGAGGGAGCTGGTTTCAGAGAGCTCAAACTTCCAAAGTTGATTTACTTAGTTTTTACAGATATCGAGTGGCATAACCTGGTCGTGACACAGCCCCTCCAGCACACGCCTTGCCAGACGCAGCCGTGAGCGCAGGTCCTGCTGCACAGGCACGCGGCCATCGGACGAGCCGGGAAAATACCCGCGGGTGGGAAAGAAGCAGGGTGAAAACGCAGCACGGGGCCCCGAGAAGCCCGGGTTTGGAGAGGGGCTGCAGAGACGTCTGCACAGGGCATGGATGTGGTGGCTCTGGGGACAGAGCCCAAAGGACGAGTCCCAGGCTGGTGGCGCCAGCGCCGTGACCCCGCCAGCGGCCGCGTGGCGCGGGGCAGCTGCAGAGCGAGGCCGCCGCATTCAGCGAGTTCCCTTTTGGGAAATAACTCCCGGCCCCGCCAGGCTTCGCCCTGCTGCTTGCCGGAGGCAGCCCTCYGCTCCGGACGCCGCGGCAGCCCCTTGCCGGGGAGAAGCCTCCCGGTGCAGCTCCGGTGCAGCCCACGGGGTCGGCACTGTCCGACCGGCATCGCCGGAGAGGCGACGGCTCGCTCCAGCGAGGATGCAGCACTGCTGCAATTACTTACCTGAAGCCCCGGCCGCGCCGTCCCCTGCCCTGCCGGCTCCTCCGCTCCCACCGCGTCCTCTCCCGCTGGGACMAGCTCTCCTGCCTCCGGTGTCGCCCCTGTGCCGCCTCCCGGGTGTCCTTTCCAGCAAGGGCAGGGGGTGGCGGGGACAGGTACCCCGGCCGGCTCGGAGCCCCGCGACCCGCTCCCCGGCTTGCCCCAGGCCCTGCTTGCACAGCCCGACGTGCCGTGCTCCCCGGGCAGCGCACGCGGCTGCAACGCAGCCCCCGATGCGGGACCGTCCCCCCACCACCACCATGCTACCGCTGCGAAACAAGGAGCCCCTGCCTGGAAACGGGGCCTGATTCCCGGACGCYCGGCTCCCGCCTGGAGGCCAAAACGCTGGTGGCAGCAGCCCCGGGGTGCCCCTTGCATGAACAGGGGGGTTCACATTTGCAGGAGCACCCGGCGCCCCGTGCCAGCGCCCCGGGCGGGAAAGCGGGTCTCAACCACAGAGACGTTAAGGGCCAAATTCCCCGCTGAGACAAACCGCTCGAGGTCAGCGCTGCTGCAGCCATTCGCACCAGAGGAGGATCTGACTGTGCATATATTTTTATATATATATATTTATATATATATGTGTGTGTAGATATATTACATAAATATATATGTATGAAATAATTTAAGAAACAGTCGAGACAGCATGCCGTGCTCTTGCGTGGGGCCGGGGAGGCAGCTGCTCTCCTCCCCCCGCTCTCCCAGCTTTGATTCACAAATGGAAACGAGAGTCTCGAATTAAATTAAAAACCGCACGCGCACACACACACACACACACACACGCACACACGACACTTTGCAGAGGCTGTGAAACTCAGAGGCGTGCTGCTGGAAAGTCCAGGTGTCCCTGAAGAGATCCGATCAACTAAAGCCGAAGGAGGGGGAAAATAAATAAACGAAGGGAAACCGGTGGAGGAGACGTCACTCGTGGCGGCGCCGATGCTCGCGCTGGCATCGGGCCCYGCGTGTGCCCGGGCAGGCGCAGCGACCGTGGGGCCACGCATGGCGATCCCGTTCTGCCCGGGCCGGCGGCTCTTCGGTGGCCACAGGACAGACGGCCGCAGGTCCAGCCGGCCGGCACGGTGCACACGCTCTGCTGCGTCCACGCCGCGCGCTCGCTGGGAGCGGGGACGTCCGCCCGCTATCTGCTCGCTCCTCCCGCACGTGCTTTGCTTCGCTGCATCCTGGGACCGAGCTTTTTGCCGCCTTTGTCTTCCGGGGAGAAGGAGGAAAACCCACCCCAACAGCCGCTCTCCTCTCCCGAGGAAGCCCGTCAGCAGCCGGCCTTGGTCCAGCTCAACCCTTCCTGCCAACAGCCCCGAGGCGGGCTGTGAAGGCGACCTCCTTCCCACAGACTTTCAGGACAACAGAATGACATTAAAAAACAACCAGAAAAATCCTAGCACAACCCGATGACACGTAAATTAGCCTTTTCTTCCAAAACTCCTCCTCCGTCCCCCTCCTGCTCTCCCCGAACATCCCAGAGGACTGACAGGTCCTGGCTCTATCTCCACCTTGCGGGTGCTGGACGCGATCGCAGACGGGCGCAGGGAGGGCGCAGGGTCGGGAAAGCAACTCAACCAAGTGCGTGAAGAAGTTAAACGAAGGCTCCAGCGCGCCGGCCCCCTCCCACCCTCTCCTCCGCAGGAAACAGAAAGCCCCCCGGGCCGCAGCGGCCGCGCAGGGGATCAGCTGGGCAGCAGCACATGCTCCAGAAAGTAGGTGATGGAGTCCCAGTGCTTCCAGAGGAAGAGGAGGAAGAGGACGAGCAGGGCGGTGCTGAGGATGCGCATGCGGGTCTTCATGAGCGGGGTGATGAAGTTGGCGATGGTGGAGACGAAGACGAGCAGCACGGCCATGAGGGCCAGGATGACGTTGATGAACTTGCCCAGGAGGGCCCGGGCGTTGGCGTTCTCCACCCCTTCCAGCTGCACCACCTGCTGCTGCTGCTGCTGGAGCTCCAGCTTGGTGACCCGCGTCAGGCAGGACTCCACCGCCTCCTGCAAGGCATCGGTCGCGTCAGGGACCCCCGTGCTGCAACGATCCCCGCTGTGCCTGCACTGCCCCTTGGTGCCCACCACTCGGGACTCGCTGGGGCACAGCCTGTCTCATCACACGTGTCCCACCGAGCCCCCCAGATAAGGATCCCCCTTATCCACCCCCTTTCAGGCACTGCCTGCCCCTCGCCCCAGCCCCAGGTCCCTCTGCTGCCCCGTGCTTGCCCACCTGGATGTCCCGCGCCCTCTCGTAGGACTGGTAGGCCACCTTCTCCTCCATGCTGGCCAGCTCCTGCTTCAGGTTGGTCATTTCGTTCTGGTGCAGCTCCGTGAGGTCGTTCAGCTGCTCCTCCAGGCGCTCGTACCTGCGCAGGGAGGCCGGGAGGGGAGAGGGACGCTGGGGCGCGCTGGCCGCCCGCGGTGCCCCTGGCACGCACAACCCCCCCGGTCCCCTCCAGCACCACAGCCCRTGGGGTTACGGCCGATTCCCGGGGCAGCCGGTGCCCCCCCAGCCTCCTCCCCAGCTTGCCCCGCACGTGCAGCRCCGAGCACCCGCTGCCCCAGCRACACGGGTGCTGCTGGGAGGTCTTGCAGYGAGGGCGGCAGTGGGACCACGGCCGCTTTGCAGGGCTTGGCAGGGCAAACCATTGCAAAGCGTCAGCAGCACGGACAGGGCAAGCAAGTCCCCGTGTCATGTGCTTCGCTGGCAGCCCCAAGCGTTGCACACTGCCGCCATCCGCACCCGCCGGGCCCTACCTGTACCGCTCCTCCTGCAAGCACTGCGTCATGTAGGTGTAATCCCTCTGCAGCTGGGCCTTGAGGTCCTCCATGGAGTCCTCCAGGTGCGACTGGCTGTCCTTGATCTCCCGGAGCTCCTCCAGGATGGTGTCAAAGTTATTGTGGTGACTGTCCAGGGTATTGGACTTGGGGCTCCCCAAGCCACCAGGCCCTGCCCCTGAGTTGCTGCCGCCGGCCGACCCCGAGGTGGCACTGGAGCATTCGTCGTCGCTGCCGTACTTGGGGCTGGAGACCAAGGTGGCACTGCCGCTCAGAGCCCGCGATGCCTCCTCGGGGTGCCCGTCGTCCAGCGTGTCCTTCAGGTGGGCGATGTTGTCCGCACTGCCAAACTTGTTGCGGATGAGGCTGGCAAACTCCCGGGGCTTGGAGACCACGGCGGTGTGGGTGGCCTGCGACAAGCCCGAGAGCCCTCCTTTGACACCTTCCACAACGCCCCCTCCGAAGCCGCTGATGCTGGAGCGGACGTTGGCACCCACGTCCTTGAGGCCTTGGTGCATGTCCCGGAAGACATCCTTGGGCTGCCGGGACGGCCCGTTCTGCTCTATCTCCTTTAGCTTTTTGTGGTAGTGCTCAAGCTTTTTGTGCAGCTGCGCAATCGTCTGCGCCGACTTCTGGTTCTTCTTCTCGAAAACCTGCTTGATGCGGGAGGCCTGCTGCTTGTCCGCGTTGTTGGCCAACTTCAAGTATTCGGCCACATTGTCATCGCGAGCCTCCTGCTCGATTTTGATCTGCTCGGTGATCTTGAGGATCTTCTGGTGCAGRTGCTCAATGGCGGCTTTGGTCCGGTGGGGGTCCGGGGTGCCCTCCGGGACGTCCAGGCAGATGTTGCCGTCGGCGTCGCCATGGCCGGTGTTGGAAGGCAGGCTCAGCGCCGTCACGTCCCCCTTGTCCAGCTGGGGGCAAAGAGARAGCAGGGCAAAGCTCAACAAAACCAAAGCAACAGCTCATCTACCGGTATTGGAAAGCAGAGAGAGAGCAAAAGAGACACCAGGGGCAGGAGAGGGCCGAGAGGGAGAGAGGAMGGAGGAGTGGGGTAGGAGAGCAGTCAACGGGAGAGAGCGGTAGCTGGAAGCAGGATCTTTTCTGCTCGGTTAAGCATTTCCCAGCCATAACGCTAATTGGGGTCCCAGGAATGCGCCAGTTAGTTAGAAGATGCAGCCACATAATAATTACACTTTAGGGGCCTTTTTTGGCCAATTGCTTTCAGTGAGAAATATCCACAGCCGGGAGTTTAGCTCTGCCCTCGCTCAGTGCAGAGACCGGGAAGCGTGTTTGATGTTTCCAGGCTTTTAGCAGCTATGGACAKCCAGCTTCATCCAGGGAAGAAGAAGTGAAAAGGTTATGTGTCTGGAAACCACCCAATTTCTGTTCTGCCCTTTGGCATTGGCCTTCTTCCGTGCAAGCAGCTCGGCTCCCCAGGGAGCCACGTTTCTCGGTGTCCCAGAGCRGGACCAGCACGTGGAGAGGGGCAGGGGCTCGGCTCGGAGCCCCACGAGCTCCCGYGGGCGGCAGACGCGGGCCCGGGCTCCTGACCCACGCGCGCTGCTCGGGCGGCGAGGAGCTGAAACCCAGACCCAGCACCCAGCCTCCCACCAGAACAGCCGTGAGAGCAGGGACCGAGCAACCTGGAGGCACCTCAGTTCTGAGGCTTTGGTTTTTAGCATAGATGCACACAGGAGTTTTTTTCACGAAAAGAGATGAGAAACTCCACTGTGAGCCTGCGCTGGGGGCAAATCCGAAGTGGCTCTTTCCGACCTGGAGCTAGCCAAGCCCACGGCGCAGCGACTCCTTCCCCTCCGGCACAAAGCTTTTTCTTTCTTTGTCCGAGGCTTTTCACCCGGCGGCTCCAGACCCCTCTGCAAACACAGTCCGCCACCTATAAAGTGCAGGCGCATGCTGATTTCCATTTTATAGGTGGAAAAATTAATGGATTGGGAGAGAAAATCACTTGCCTGCGGCCACACTTAAAACCGCAGGCAGAGCCTGGCAGGTAACCCGGGAGCCGTGCCTGGCGCTCGCCACGCCGAGCCCGCTGCTTTCCCACTCGGAAATCACAGCTCTTTCCAGTTGCTGGGTTTTATATGCAGATTCTTATGCAAATCTCAGCGGTTGTATAAATGGCTCCTGGCTTCTAATTAAGAGCTGCTTGAAAGTTAAATACCATTGGCAGACCTGAATAATTTCTCATTTCCATCACGCTTTCCCCGAATGACCCTTTAATAGGGATAACGCCGAGGGATCACCGCTTGGGAGCACGTCATCGCCAGGAGACGCCTTGTGCGGGCGGGAGGGGACGCGCTCGGGCCATGGCTCGTAAACGTCCCTGTCCGCCGGAGCCACATGACCGGCCGCGATGAGCCGCCCGGGATGGCTCAGGGATGATATTTGTAGGATTTAAATAACCGAGGGCAGAGCAGCCGTGCCCAGTGCTGTACGGGCAAGGAGTGTTTCCTCAGGATGGGAAGGAAAAAATAGCAGATTCCCCGACCTCCCGGCCTGGCTGCCCGTGGCTAATGAGCTGCAGGATAAAAATCCCCCCCCAGCTGACCAGGGAGGAAAATTAAAAGCTGCAGCCTACGGAAGGGGATTTGCGGTCGGCGCAGGCGGAGACAAGGCTGACGCACCCTGCGCACCCTGGTCGCTCGCCCTGAAGCCGAACCCTAGTTATTTCCACCAAGCCGAGTGATTTGGGGAGCAAAATTTTGGCTCTCTGGACCGCGCYGAGCAGCGAGAAGCCGCCGCTGCCGCCTGCGCCCACCGCCTGTGCCTGGCCTGCCCTCCGCCTCGGGCACGGGGCAAACCACAGCGAGACCCGTCAGGGTATCGCTTTGAAAACAACAACCAAAAAAGACAGTACAGATCCCACAGCATTAACCGGCAACGCCGGCTAAATCCCAGTGAGCCGAAACCACCGCACAGTGGAGTTAGCAGGGGGATTAGTGAGAGCTGCACTTTCCCTCCGTGCAGGAAACCTTCGGGAAGGGACATCAAAATGAAACCGCCGCTCGTGCCCCAGGGCCGGTTTTCCAAGGGGGCTCGGAGGGGGTGGCGGGTGATGCGGGACGCGGGAGCAATGCAGGATGCAGGAGGAAAAACGATTATCAGCAGAGTTCGACCCRGGAGAGCAGCAATACGCAGACGGCTCAGGCGGAGAAGCTGAGCAAACAGCACGCGAGGGCTCGGGCAGGGCACCGTTACGCCATGCCGGTCTCTTTGCCACTCCGTTCGGATGTAGGGAGAGTGGTTTAAATCCATTTTAAGAAATCGCTCAATGAACTATTCCAAAGTTCAAAGCATCACTCTCAAACGCRGTTTATTTCTGTCCAGACCCTTGCTCAGGGTCGGATCTACTCTGTTTTCCCTGTGTTATAGCCTGTGAGAAAGCGCAGTGGATTTATTAACGTTGTGGCTTCTTTGTATCAGCCCTGAACACAGACTTTCACTGTAAAGCGTGACCGCGGCTCGCAGCTGGAATTTAGCACGGGGAAGAAGCCGCTGCATGTTACCGCCCGTCGCGATTCTGCAGGCACCGTCAGAAAGGCAGCTACCAAAAGCCCCTGCCGGTCCCTTCCCGCGGGATTATTCCGAGATCCGCCACGGCCAAGACCTACCTCCATGTCACGACGGGCGCAGGGCTGCTCCGCGGCGGCGCAGGACCGGCCGGCGCTGCCATGGGCGAGGGCAGCTCTGCCAGGGCCGCGCCGAATCCCTGGGAGCAGCCARGAGGGAGGGACTACGGGCCGGATTAGAGGCTCGGAGCCGGCCCTGGCTTCCCCGGCGGCTTTGCGGGCGCGTGGGAGCCGTCTGCGGGCGGCGGGATTGCCGACTCAGGAAATCTGCTCTGGCTGCAGCGCTCCGCAGCGGGGAGGGCTGGGACGGGGCTGCTGCGGAAAAGGAGGCGAGCGGCTCCCTCCTCACTGCCGCTCCCTGCTCCGGGGGGTTTCGCCCCCGCCAGCTCGGGACGCCCCCGCCAAGCCCCAGCCCTGCTCCGCACCAGACCACAGGGGCAGAGCTTGCTCGTTGTAACAGCAGATATTTCACGGCAAACCCAAACCCGGGCGTTTTGGAGTCGATACGTGCTTGCGAGCTCCGGAGCCGGTTTTACACCTCAGGGAGAGACTTTGCAGAACCGTAACTGGAGGGATCTCGCACCTCGCGCTGCCCCTGTTTGCAAACCGAGCGCTGGCCTGAGGAGGCCCCTGCTTGGGCTTCCTTCACCCGAACGCCAGCGTCACCCCCACGACTGCGGCAAAGCAACAGGCCTGGGCACCATCCCCAGAGGTGCACGGCAGCGCCAGCGCGGGAGACCTGGGCTCCCTCAGCTCAGGGATGCACCTGAATCTGCCGGCCGACTTTACAGCCTGACCTCTCGAAACGAGCCCTTGCTGCTTATGCGTGTGACTCGCCCCCAAACCCCGGGGTTTTGCTCTGTTTGGGAGCCACGGCACAGGCTGAGCGCAGAGCAGCGCCGGTGCGGCCACCGCTGCGGGGGCCAGGCCCCCATCACAGTACTGGATCAAGGGATGCGGAATTTAAACCCACAACCTGCGGCTGAGCCAGACCAAAGCCCTGGACCTTCCTTGTCCCAAACCCCAAAGCCACAGTGATGGCAGAGCAGAGCATCTGTGCAGCCCCAGACGACGGGCTGAACGACCAAGACTAATCCACACTTCTCCGTTTTTGTTCTTTTTCAGAGAAGGCAACAGCTTAGAAAACATTCCCAGCCCCACAGTTAATTTTGCAGCCGGGCCCGGGAGCTGATCTCACCCCAGACACGTGTTTACTGGGGAAAACCGGGCGCAAGCGCTGCCTCCCCGAGCGAGCGTGGCTGCGAGGGCTGGGGGAGCCTCGGCGCAGCCGCACGGCCGGGGACCTTCGTCTTGCACCGCGCGCACCGTCGCGTCTCCTTTTAGCACAGGGGCCAGGGGGCACTTCCCATTGCTCTTCCCCCGCTTCCGCAGGGCAGGAAAAAAACCCAGATGCCCAAGACACTCTGGGAACCCCCTCCCTGCTCCGYGCTATACTTCCCATTTCCCGCGCTCGAGTGTCCGGGCGGATGCGAGCAGCCGTGCCGCTGTCGGCGGGGAGCAAACCGGGCTGCAGCTGCGCTGCGGAGCCGAGAGCCACTGCCGGCCAGCTCGCAGCGGACTCGCACCGACGCCGTTTCCCCCATTTCACTGTTCCCGGGATCGGCTGCAGCGCACAGACCGTCCAYGGGAGGCTCGAGCAGGGAGGACTGACAAAAGCCAGGCGGCTCGGGATGATGCTTCCCAGCAGCCTGCTGCGCTGAGACCTGGAAAGCRTGGGGGTTTTTCCTCTTTCCCGGGAATCTCGGGCTGGGGGCAGGCTGATTCGTAGGAAACCACCTGCTTTCAGCTCCTCAGCGCGGGGGGAAGGTCGGCGAATACCTGCTCCGACCGGCAAAGCCAGAGCGGCAGCTTCTCACGCCCCGGCAAAGGGAGCCGAGGCAGCGGGCCAGCATCCCTGCTCCCGAAGACGCGCCGTCTCCCTGCGGCACAGGCAGGAAGCCCCCGCGCGGCAGCTCGGCCGGCTGCCCGTGCCCGGCTCCAGCCCTGGGACTGCCTGGGCAGTTTCGGTGTCTCCCTTGGGGACTTTTGGCACAGCCCCGGCTGAAGCAGCCTGGCATGAGCTCGAGCTCTCCCCTCTTCCCAGCCGCTCCCRTACGGAAAGTGGGATTTGATAAGGCAGTTACCCGAGACGGTGGTGGCGGACTCCCCTTCATCCTTAGCACCGTCTCCGCTTTGGAGATTTAGTCCACCGGTTAGGAAGTGGTAGCTACGTTTTTCAGGCCTGCCTGTAAGAGGCAAATTTAGAAATAAATAAACCCCGGCTCCCGTGCAAAAGGAAATCCCTGGATCGTCACAAAATCACAGCACATTTGGCATGTGCCAGCGCCGAGTGGTGCAGAATCCGGCCCCGACCGCCTACAAATCCTGCTCCAAGCGTCTGAAACAAGGGACAAGTCACCTAGCAATGCAACACAAACACAGCAGCAAATTTTGGGCTCCTGCTCTGCCCCTTTGCAGCTGGCAGCAGCGGCAGCCGGGACTCTGCACAGCGTCACCTTCGCCGCGCAGAGCCGCAGCGCCGGCGCCCGGCCGCCGGGCCGGCAGGGGCTTAGCAGGAGCGGCCAAGGCCGGAGCTTAGCCTGGAGAAGCACGTACTGAAAAAAGGAGAGGAAAGAGCCAAGCTGCGCTACGGAGAGTCCCTGAGCAGGGCGAGAAAGCCGCGTGCAGATCGACGGGAGCCGGGACGCCGACACACRCACGGATCTGCAAGCTCAACCGTTCCCGATTCTCCCTTTTCCTGAGGCATCTGGTATCCAAAGCAAGTCGCTTTGTGGCTCGGCCCTGAAATCTTGCAGTCRGCAAGAGCCAGGCAGCCCCCAGCACAGCCTGACCGCGGTGTCCGGGTACCACCTTGGTCCTCACCCCTYGCTCCTGGAAATGCTCCTTGCCCTGCCGGTGCCTCGAAGCGGGGAGGGGGAGCCGCGGGAATACTTACAAAGACGCCCAGGAGGGAATTTAAGAGCAGCATCCTCTTCCCAGGACAGGAGTCGGCAGGGTGCATTTCCAGCGYGACGGCACCCTGGTCGCTCCTGCAAAGCGTGTTCCCACTGATCCTGGCGGCCGGCTCGTCCCCCTCGGCCATGGCTGCAGCTAAGGATCCGACGGGGCCGGGGAGCGAGCCGGGCGCGTTGGCAGAGCGGGCACTGCGCGCTCGGCAGCCGCCAAGGACAAGCGGCACAGCCCGGTGCCAGCAGGAACAGCGGGAGCCCGGAGGCAGCGGGAAGGGGCTGGGCGCCGGGGGGACGAGCCCAGCTCCCGGCGCCCGCTSTCCCGCTCTCCCGCTGCGCTCCGCGAGCCAGCAGCACCGCCAAGCGCCGGCACGCAACGACGCGAGAGGACAGCTAAGCGGGATGCGCCGCCGCCGCCTGTAGCAGGCTGCCACCAAGCTTGAGTTGGGCTGGTGCCACCATCCCACGGGGCAGCGAAACGGAGCCGGAGTCGGCTCCTCTGGCTGCTCCGGACGGCCCCGGGTCAGGCCACCCTCCCTGCTAGGGATCCGGGTGGATCTCCGGGTTCCCAGGATCTGCTCTCGCTCCTTGCCCTGCCTTCCCACCGAGCCAGGGCCCCGGCTGTGCCTTGGTTCCCGTGCGCACCGCGCTGATCAGACACCACCTCCTCCCGACCGGGGCTGCGCCCCGCTCCCCAGGTGCAGATGCTGCAACGGCGCCGGATTGACTGGGGCTCCGGATGCTCGCAACGCCTTGGGCAGCCCCCGTGTTCCCGTTTTGCCAGCGCCTGACCGATGTCCTGGTTCGCATCCCGGCCAGGCACTTTTTCAGGCGTGGAGCTGGGGGAACCCACGCCGCTCGTGCCGCGGGCCGGCAGGTCACGGGGAGGGGGGGACATCTTTGCGGAGGAGATTCAGTGACCGTCCCRTAAGGGAGAAGCTATTTAGGGCCCTGCCTACACTGGGAGGATTTTTGGAAAAATTCCCGCTGTTGCTTTACCGGAGGGAGCAGCCCCGGGAGCGTTAGCAGYGCTGCTGACGCTGCGTTGGCGGGGTCACATACCGCGATATGGTGTTAAGAAGGCTGGTAGCAACCCCCAGCCCGTCCTGCCGGGGGGGTTTCCGGGCCGAAGCCGCTCCTGCAGCCTGACTCAGCCTCCAAGAGCCAAATCCTGCTCTCAGCTACAACCGCCGCGTCCAACGGGATGGAGAGACCGATACGGCCACCGGCCCGAAACGGACCCCGTCCCGCGAGCCGCGCGCC
>NW_020450705.1:3142404-3157327 GCF_003343035.1 Apteryx rowi
CTCGGATCGCACCAGCTGATGGTGGGCTGCAAACAACAGCCATATGTCAAGGAAGGCTGAGGAACACAATGTCTTGTGCGAGGGGGTGAATCAGTGCAGGAGCCTGATATTCTGCTGCTGCTGAGTTAATCAAGCAGGGATCTCTGGCAGCTTTGTCTTCGCAGCTATTATCTGCTTTTCCCAAGCTGCTTCGCCCGGCACCATCCCAACGGGAGTGAGGGAAGGGGCCCCTGCCGCCCTGCTGCAGTCGGAGCTGCCCTTCCCACATCACGGTGGCAAGCGGAGGTAGAGACTGGACAGAAGTCCAAGTCTTCTGACCAATTCCTTGGCGCCGGTTTGGGCTCGGATGGAAGGAGGCCGGCGGTGCCCCCYGAAACCCATTGCCCTCGCTGCTGCTTGGCTGCCCCCCGACCCGTCCTCGAGGGTGCAGCTGGGGCCTCCGCCATGTGGGATTTCTCCCTGCTCTGCTCCGACTCCCTTGCAACATCGCTATTACTATTACTGTTAATTATCGCTGGGTAGCTCAGAGCTCCCGCAGGGCTGGACCCGCTGGAAGCCCCCGGCTGAGCCGCCGGCAGTGTGGGCACACGGGGCGGCCGATCCCGGCGCCGCCGGCATGCGCTGCCCAGCCAGCCGCAGGGCTGGAGGGAGCTCGGCGTTACATCATCTTTCCCACTATTCCCTTTCTGCAGTCACCGCTGGGCTATTTTGGCTCCTTCCTCTGGGGTTTTAACGCTTGAACTTCCCGGGGTTCGGGTGGTGCTCGGGCAGTGTTTCGGCCCCGGCAGCAAATCCTCCGAAAGAGACGCAAGAAAGGTCGCGAGCGGCAGCCGGCGGCACCAAGCGCCGCTGACGCCCACCGGCGCTTTGCTCATCGATTAAGAGATATGCCTTAACGACACCGCCAGCCCGCGCAGCTGCCGGCGCGCCACGTCCCACCGGTGCCCGGCTGCTCCGCTCCCGAAGCGCAGAGCAAATCCCCCCGCGCGGCTTGCTCGTCCCCCCTCCGCCAGCGCCCGGGGCCCCTGGGGCTGCGAGCGCCACCGTGCACCGCGGTGCTCCCGCGCTCCCGGCCACCCACCGCCGAGCCCCGCTGCCCGCGGCCCGGAGAAAGGATACTCGGGGAGCGCCGGGGCGCGACGCCGAGGACCCTTATTTATTATTTTACCATTATTTTAACGCAGAAGCAGTTGTCCCAAGGCTGGCTCGTTATTTGGCTGAACGAGCTGAAGGGCCGCTCCCCGGGCAGCTGCTGACCGCGGCAAGTCGCGGGTAACCGGAGCCGGGGCAGGCGAGAAGCCGCCCCCGCTCCCCGCCCTGAAACCCAACGCTGCCGGATGCCGGCGGGCTGGGAAGGAGCCGGCGCCGAGCTGGGGGGCGYGCTGCGGCCAGAGCCAACGCGCCCGGGCACCGTGGACGAGCCCGAGGCTGCGGAGCGGGAGCCGAGCCGCCACGCGGCCCCGCGGGCGCCCAGCGCCGGATGAGCCCGGCCGTGCCGGTCGCTCCCCGCCGGCTGCACAGGGAGTCAGGCTTGGTTGAGCTCCGATACAGGCACTGACGCTGTCAACGTCTAAATTTAGCGGGAAGGATCCCGCCCGGCTGGTGCCCTTGGGCAGCGGGGAAAGGCCGGATACCCCGGTGCAAGGCGCCCGGCACAGCCGGCACCCCGGCAGCACCTCCAGCAGGCACCGCACGGAGGGGCCGCGGGCGGAGGGCACCGGAGCAGACCGGAGGAGGGCGGCAAGGGAGGTTTCCCTGCCCGCACGGAGACCCCCATGGGGCCACGCTCCGGCTCCCCGGGCACGGCGGCTCCACGCCGCGACCRCCGGCTCAAATTCCCCGTCACGCTGGTGCATGCGCGCAGGCGGACTCGGAGCCGACGAGCCTAAAAATAAACGTGGCTCGTCGCCGTCCGGACACGGACCCGGCCTGCAAAGGCGCAGCCGGTCGGCGGCACGAGCCCGTCTCCCCCCGGCCCCGCGGGCCGCGTCCGCGCAGGGGCTGGGGCAGGGCGGCAGCTGGTGCTGTCACTTGTGTCGCTGCCCGTGATGCCGCCCGACGGGGAAAGCCGAGCGCAGCCGTGCAGCCCGGGCCGCCCCGGCGCCCGGCTCCTCCGGACGAGCTCCGCGCCGATGCAATGACGCGTTTTGGGTCCGGGCCGAACCGCCTGCTGCTGCCTGAGCAAGGAGCCGTGCTGAGCCCTTGCACTCGTGTCAGTTGTGGCCCAGCGCCCGGCGGGGCAGAGCGATGCAGGACTGATGCCATCTAATGGCCAGGAGCCCGGGAACAGCCGCGCYGGCGGCGGTGCAAACCGGGCCGGCAGCACGGCACAGCCCGGGCGACGCGGGTCGCTGCAAGGGGAAGCGGAGAGGCGTCCCCAAGGCAGGATGCCCAAACGGGTCCCTAAGCCAGCACGTCCCCGCGGGAAACACGGACCAGCCCATCCTCGCACCGGTCACGCGCTGCCTTGAACGCACAGGCGCAACCGTGTGCCCAGACCCGCCACCCTCCCCGGCCATCCGGGCTACCCCGGCTCCGTGCCTGCAGCGGGCCGGCACCACGTGCCCCTCGGCTTGCCGGAGCAGAGGTGGCTCCGCCGAAGCCRCGTGCGGATTTACGCCCGGGCACACGCGTGTGCCGCCCGCCCCCGCAAGCAGCGCTGCCCCCCTGCACAGAGGTGCCGCTGGCGGGGCAGCAGGGACGGCCGTAACGCGCGGCCCCGGGAGAAGAGACCCCCTGGCCGGCCCCGGGCCCCGCACCGCAGGCACCTCCGCCCGCCCGCAACTCGGAGCAGARGCAGCCTGGAAAAAACGTGAGTCCTAAATCTTTTGCAACCGCCAGATGGAAGGCAAGGGCCGACTCCCCCGTGCCGTAATTATCCCACGTTATCATCCGGCTCCGGCGCGTGCCGAGGGGCCCTGAAGGAGCCTGCCCGCCGCTGCCACTTTGTGGCTCCCGATGCGGCTCCGCCGGGACGAGGGGCATCTGTGCTACAAAACTGGCATCGCGCGGCTGCGGACRCACGCGGGAGCCCAGGCGAAAGGAGGGAGCGCGGGAGGAGCGCGGCGACTCCTCTAAGGTTGCTGCAGGAACTTAATTAAAAAAAAAGAAAAAAAGAATCGATAGCTGCTGGAAAAGCACCGGCTGAGGCTGAGCAATTCCATAAGGGATTAATCCAGCTCTCGCATTTARGCAGTTATGCAATGAGTGCAAAATTCAGCATGAAATTTCTGGGTGAAAAAYGACTCTTCTGCAAGGATCTTCCGCTCCCCTTTGAGCACCAGTGCAAAACGGGCAGAATAAAGSCGGCCGGGCCGCCCCGGGGGAGCCAGGAAAGTTTCGGGGCGACCTCGGTGCATCCCCCGGCCTTGCCCACCGAGCGCTATTAGCGTTCAATTTTGCACCAGGACAAATGGACATAAGCAGCTTCAGCACCAGGTTTTCAAGCTAAGGAGGTGCTTGGCCGGAGCGGGGATCCCGTGAAATGGAGTTACAGCCGCGCGGGCGCCGTGGGTGTTCGCAGCGGAAGGCGCCCTGCGGGAGCCCACGTCCCAGCGGCCGAATCGCGCCCGCCCCGGCTCTGGCCCGGCTCTGGCCCGGCCTGGGAGCGCCCTTGGCCGCTCTCCCGGGCATGCACAGCTCTGGGAGCTGCAGAAGTGGAGTGAGAAACACGCTTTTTTTTTTTTTCAGACCAGAGAGTTTTCACATTCACATTATTTTCGCCACGTTYGAGCGCCCTGAACTTTCCGTAATCACAGCACGTGCCACTGGGAATCGGAACAAAAGCCTGCAAAACAAGCCAGCAGAGGAAGCAATTCCCGTGGCTCAGCAGCGGCCCCGAGCACCTAACGTGCTGCAGGGCGAGGCGCCAATCCGGCGCTAAATTGCCCCAACCTGCCCCTCGTGAGGCCGATAAGAGCCCTGCCCCGGCAGCGGTTAAGGGCTGACGGGGGCATGGTGGAGGGCTTTGCTCGGGGTCCCTGCGCGGGAGGAAGGGGTAAGCGGTGCTGCTGCTCCCGGTGCCTTTCCCCTCCCGGGGTGTCGGGGGGGGGGGGGGTTGGTTTTTTTAGCTTTCTGCAGAGCCTTTGCTCGAAGGCTTGAACTCCCGGCAGCGCAGTGATCTGGGCTTTCCGAGGACGCAGCACTGCCAGGTTTTTTCTCCGGCCCCAGGAAGAGAGGTTTTCTCTAGCCCGCAGAGCGCRGCGCCACCATTGATTTTCAATTGCCTGCAAGTGCCAGACGCCTCAGTCGTGCCCGGAGTCCCTGCCGCCCCGCGGTCTGYGCGGCCGCTGCCGACGGCTGATTTACAGCCCCCGCGAAGGGCCGGCRACTTGGCAGGGGCGAGCCGCGGCCGTCGCTGCAGGAAGATGCCGGGCAACCAGCCCGGCGCTCCGACAGCCAAGGGCGCGTTCCCAGTGGGAAGCCGTGCTCCAGTGGCCCCAAACCGCCAGGCTCACCACGGCGAAAGGTAAATGGGCACCTTGCTGGGTAACAGCGAAGGGGGGCAGCCGGTGGGCAGTGGGGTGAGGCATTCGGGTGATATCTATTTTGTGGGATGGGAAAAGGGGATTTTGCCAGCTGCCTTGCGTCCCTCCCGCTCCAGGGAGGCCGGCACGCAGTGCAGCACTGCGTGTGCCCGCACCCTGGGAACAGCCAAGTCGCGGCAGGAAAAGCTGCCTTTCCTTAGGGCTATGGAAAAATAATACGGCATGAGAATATCGTGTAGCTCTTGTTCCTCTAAATAGCTGATTTTTCCATTGCCCCACAAAGGCCACAGTATCGCCTCTCTCCTTATTTCTCTTTGTGTCATATGCAGTTAATTATTCATCCTCTTTTTGTGCCGCTCCATCAGCAGACGTGAACCCCGCTCCATCCTCGCCTCCTTCCAGGGCACTTTTGTCCCGCTCCGAATGGTGTCGGCTTTAAACTGGCGCAACCAGAGAGGGGCGGCCGGGGCCGGGCCCCGCGCAGGGGGGAAGCCACCGGCTCGGCACAGCACCAGACCAGCCGCCGGTACGGAGCAAGAGCGATTTTGGCTGCGGATCCTCAAATTCACAACCTGACTGGTGTCCCTGGGGGCGCAGATAGCCCGTTCTCGGGAAGCTGCAGGTACAAGGTGCAGCATCCGGGGCCGGATTCCCATGGCCCGGAGGGTGCCCTGTCCCAGCGGGGTGTCGCGGGGCAGCAGCGCTGGCACACGCAACAGTTGTGAGCGTCAGCTGCAGCTCAACGCTTAGAGGGAGGAAAAAAACAAGCGAAAACAGAAAGAAAAAGTATCTTGT
Organism: Apteryx rowi; assembly: GCF_003343035.1. Taxonomy (NCBI): domain Eukaryota; kingdom Metazoa; phylum Chordata; class Aves; order Apterygiformes; family Apterygidae; genus Apteryx; species Apteryx rowi. The sequence goes on from NW_020450705.1 coordinate 3,147,687, forward strand.
TGATCCTCTTTCCATTACCTCAGAGGGCAACAAAAGTGTCCGGGTCAGATTTCCCTCCGCGGAGGCTCGGCAGAGCGGGGAGAGAAGCGGGTCCAGCTCCCCAGCGGGTGCCCAGAGACGCGGGGCCGTGGCACGGTGCTGGCACCAGTGCCCTGCCACTGTCCCACGGCCCCGAGAACGGGGAACAGAGCGAATGCTGGGCGCTGGGGCCGGGAAGAAGTGAGTTTTCCCTTCTTGACCATGCCAAGGAGCGCGGGGACACCACTGTGCAGGGGGGTGCCTCTGACTCTGTCACTTGTCTATAACTCAGGCCAGATGGCTTTGGGTGAAGCCTGCTCACCGACAGCTGCTCCAGGGCACGGCCACCCTCGGTGCCCAGCCCCGGGACATGCGGGGACCCGGCGTCCCCTCCTCAGCGCCCGTCCCGGAGCACCTGGCAGCTCTGCCCAGCCACCTTCACCCTCTTAGAGAGCAGGCAGCACAACCCCCCCCCCCCCAAAACTGGGGKGGGAGCCCTCCCTGCCCGCCGCCCCGTCCGCCTCGGCAGCCCCACGGTGCCGCGCAGCAGCCCTGACCTCGGCTGTTCCATAATTAACAGCGCTAAATGCTAGACGGAAACATCACCCTCTCTATTAGCCATGCACAGAGTGATGCAAAAATCACTTCGGCCGGCGCTAATTTGCAGCCGCCTGGCCCACCTGCGCTCTCCGTGCCGCCGGCGGAGATGAAAGCCCTGCAGGCAGCGGCCGCGGAGGGAGAACGGCTGCCTGGAGCCTGCTCCCGGCTGTGCCAAGCAGCGCTGGGGCCCGGCCGTGATGGGAGCGGCTCCCGCTGCCCCCCGCGCTCTCGGTGCGGGCTGCACCCGCTTTCCTCCCACCTGGGAGCAGGGGGCCTGCTGTGCTCCATGGGGCTCGGTACGATGAGCCCCCCTGTGTAATATTTTCAGCAAATGGTTCCTCTTTCTCTCGCCCTGCCTGGCACCCATCGCCGCATCTTTAGAATAATGCAGCCTTGCTTAACTCCGTCCCTTCTAGGCAAGCCAACAAGCTGGTGTCCTTAACGGCTTTCCAAACTTGGATGCGTTTTGGCCATAGCCTGTGGCTGTGCTGCAGGCAGACGCAGCCGGGTCTCTGCACCGAGATAGAGGGAAGTGATGATTAGATGGAGGACCGGGGCTTTCTGTCCCTGCCCCTAGGAGAGACGTGGTGTCTGGTAGCTAAAGCAAAGGGCCAGGATCTGGTATCTTATACCTTAACTGAGCTTGTTTAATGGTTAATGTAGGGGATGAGGTGCTGGGATCGTTTCCCAGCCTTGCAAGTTTGTTCTCTAAATGCATCTGCTGGCTGAGACATGGGGATGAGCATCAGCACCCCCGGCTCTGTCCCCAGTACGCAGTTTCTGCATAGTGCTCCCTTGATTATCAGCACGTCCAGCATTTGTTTAACAGCTWTCATCTCCTGTGTGAGGTGTAGCTGGTCCCCCTGCAAAGCAGCAGATTAGCTGCTCAAAGAGGAACTTGTTTGTCTACTGTATGATGAGAAAAAATGACATCGTTSGTCCCTGCTTTCTTCCTGCCACAGCTCATTCAGGACAAAACTTGATTGAGAAAAACAAGGGCAGGGGATGTGCCGGTGGCTTAGCAGCCAGTGATGGGCTGGCTCAGGTGACACGGCCAGGCCGTTGGTTGTTGGGGTCTTAGTTGCATCTAAGGACCTTAGGTGGGATTTGTGCGGCTCTTTGGCCGAGCCCTTCCTCTCTCCCTCAAATCCCACCCTGGGAATAGAGCCTCAGCATGCTCCTGCTTTCATCTTGCCCAAGAGGAGCACGAAACCCAGCAGCCTCCAAAACCTGCTTGAGGTTTGGCATTAACAGCCCTCTCGCAGACAGAGCTGAGCCTGCTGCGCCAAGGGAAGGTCTCCTTCCAGTGCGCTTTGGGATGCTCCTCGCTCAGCCCTGCCCCAGGGGCCGTCTGGCYGGGAGGTACGAGCGTGGCATATAAAACTAGCCTCCGGCTGAACTAGTCGCCTTCCCCACGGGATCCGGCACAGTCCATGCTCGCAGCCCGGCTCGGGCTCGTCGCCAGGAGGGCAGCAGCCCCGCGGCTCRGTCTTACCTTCTCGGCGAGGCCCTCGGTGTCCTCGGTGAGCAGGTAGACGGCCCCGCTCTCGGCCAGGAGGATGGCGGTGTCGGTGGTGGAGGAGGACCTGGGCCGGCCCTGGTGCTGGTGCAGGATGGCGGTGAGGCTGCTGTCCTGGGGGGCCCGGCGGCCCAGGTGGGGGCTGCCGCGCTGGGGCTCCAGCGAGCCGCTCTTGGCCCGCCGGCTGCCGCTGTGCAGGCTGGTGCCCCGCTTGATGGAGGGGCGGGAGCGGATCTGCTGCAGCACCCGGTTGAAGGCGGTGGGGCGCGCGGGGAGGTCGTGCAGGGACATGGCGTAGGAGACGCGGTGCATCTCCGGSGAGCGCTCCTTCTCGTCGGGGGAGTCGTGGTCGGAGGCGCCGTAGTGGGGCGGCAGCGAGTCCTGGGAGTTCTGGTGCTCCCGCTCCCGCGACCGCCGGCGGCTGTGGAAGAGGTGCTTCAGGCCGTGGCCGAACATGGAGCCTTCGGACAGCTGCTGGATTTTCTGCAGGAGAGGAGAGAAAACAGCCCCCCTTACYGTTGGGAACGGACGGCATCGCCCTGCACGGTGGCACGCCGCGCACCCAGCCTCCATGCAACGCTTGCTGTCCTTAGCATCGCCACGCCGCGGGCCCAGGGAGCATCTGCTGGTGCACTTCCCGCAGGGCGGAGAGGCACACAAGGAGACTAGATGGCTGGAGATGCACCTCCAACCCCTGTTATCCCCTCCAGGGGAAGGTCTCTGAGCTCTGGCTACCCCTTGGAAACATGCTCCAGAAATGAAAGGGAAGGGCTTCCCCATGTGATTTTTCCCATAACCTCCAAGAGCAGCACACAACAGACTGGCCTTGCTTTACTAGGGTGAAACTGCACCTCATGGTCCAGTGCCACCAGTGCTGGGGATTGACTGGTCTTTAGCAGCACAGCAAAACAAACCTGCCCGCAGGACATCTGAGCACAAAGTTCCTCCAGGGCAGCCCCAGGTCTTCCCCTCTCAAGCAGCGTTAAGACGGACTTCCTACAGAGTATAGGGATTTTTAAAATGCCTGCTTTCTTGTGGCTTGCTCTTGGGAGTCAGGCGGACGCCAGCAGTGGCCACAGCAAAGTCATGCAATATGGATGCTGGAACAGATTGAGCTCTTGATTACAGGCAGGTGAATCCAGTGCGGTTTCCTGGAGTCATTGCAAAGCCCAGATTTGCATCTATGAGAGATCCACGTTTGGCAGGTTGCCTTCTGCAATCTTCTGTTCACGCTTAGCCACAAGGCAATAGCATGGACAGTAACTTCTAGCATTTGATGGTCACTCAGTGACCACTGTGAATGGGCTTGGTGGACTTAGTTCAGCTCCCAGCAGATCACATCTCCTAGTCCATCACTGCTCCCAGACAGCAAGTAAATAATCTTGGGGCACCGAAAGATCTTCTCACCTCCACAAGCAGCCTCAGCTATCAGAAACTCAGCAAATAATRCGGCACAGGTTTGCTCTGTTGCTCTGTACCATCTCTATTTTGCAGTTAAACTAAGCACCTTAACTTCTAGGACTAAAATCCTAACCCTGTTGAACTTGAGGCATTTCCCCACTGATATAGTGTGGCTGGGATTTATCCCCAGAGATGCTGGTTTCTGTATTAGCAGTGCTGTGATTTCCTCATGCTTGAAAACAAATGCGAGTGGACTCAGAACTGGGAGCTACTTTTAGCCACGGTGTCACTTGGCAAAAGCTCTGACTTCTAGAAAAGCAGCTGTTTGAGACACAACCTCCAGGAGCTTCCGGATGGCTGGAGGATTTCWTGTCCGAACAGGAAGGACTCCATCTCTTAAAGCCCAGACATTAGTACTAGAGTGTCCAAATTCATTAAGGCCTAATTCTCATTGTGTCTGTAATATTTACAAGGAGTCGGGGTGCTACTGATAGCACTTAGATCCTATGTTGCTAAACACTACAGGCAAAACCTTTAATTCTTCTGTTATCCATTCGTAATGAAGAGTTATATCCCTTTGGCTTTTCCTAAGAAAGCCATAACAAATCTGTGGTGCTGAACTGCTACTCCAGGAAATTGTGATTTAAATTTTATTCTATTTATACAGTCTCTATGGAAACAGAGGCAGTGTTAGATAGGTAATAACTCTAAACCCACAGATTTCTACCATCAAGGGTACAACATAGGCTCAGATTCTTGCTTAGCCCTTTAGAAGGTCCAAGTGAAAGGAAAAGACCGACTCCCATCCTTAAGGATAACTAAAACAGAACAAAAGCAAAGCCTGCAGAAAAGGAAGAGACAGCTTTATAGCAACATCTGCTGCAGGTGAGAGCCAGTCATTTTCAGTGGGTATTTGGCCTAACAGCTCAATCTGATAGAGATTTTTCTTTTTTTAAAAAAAACAAAACAAAAAAAAAAACAAAAAAAAACACTCCTCCTTGGGCCTTTTCCAACTTTTTCTGAAAGAACTGTTCATGGGCTTTGCAGATAGGGCTCCCCATGGGACTGTAAGAGATCTGCATGCAAGAAAGGAGAAGGGAAGCAGAAAGAAGAGGTGCAGATCCAGAGCATCACTGTTCTGGGTTTGACTGCACTAAATTTATGGCTTCTAAAACTAAAGACTTGTCTGCACTAAAGAATTGCATGAAGTGGTCACCATGGAACAAGCTATTCTGCAACAGTGATCACAAAATCTGCTGATGTGGAAACTGTTTTTGTATGTTATTGCAGGATAATTAGTGCACGTCCAAAGCAGAGGCATTTTTCTGGAATGAAACTACCTCTAGCTCATAACAGAGCATCTAYACGGACTATTTTGGAACAGCCATGGCTTAATAACAGATACAACAGRTAGGGAGGTTAATTTCTCTGTGCAGACAGCTGTAAAACACACAGGAATATCTTTATTTCTTGTGCCTTTTTAATTAACGCAGCCAGGATCTCCTGCTCAACGGCAGGGACCTGCTTCCGTGGACTTCAAATGAGCTACTTCTGCTTCACATCCTCCCGTAAGTGGATCAGCCCTTCGTTATTACCGGCTTCGGCAGGGTCAAGTCAAAGGCAYGCATTTGCCTGAGCGGCGTTCCGGGCTGGACGTGGCAGCACTCTGTTTCCTTCTTACRTGTTTATCCACTGCTGATCCTCTGTCCGGCTCCGCTGTGCAAAGCTCAGGCCATGTCTTCATCCCACTGTGAGATGACAGCGCGCTTTGAAACCTCCCGACTTCTCACTAACGGGGTTCCTAGCTCTCCGACTGGCCCTGCTCCTGCTCCGAAGCCTCTTTCTTGGGTTTCAGATGGACGAGGAAGAGATCTTGTTGCTGTGACCTTATAGCACAGCTGCACGCTGCTAAGTCTCGCTCTATTATTATTATTAATTATTTATATCCCAGGCCCACCCAGAGGCTCTTTGGAGGTACTGCACGGTCGCGGKGAGAGATCGTCCTGTCCCGTGGGGCTGAGCAGGGATGAAAGCCCGACAGGAAAACTATTCCCTCCAACTCGGAGAAGGCCAGGCTACTGAACAGCTYGCATCCGGAGCAGGAGAGCAGCAGGAGAGGAGGCTCTCCGAGGAGGTCTCTAGCCCTCCTGCTGCTCTCTCAGCTGGGCTTTTCTGGCTGCTGTTACTACTGCTTATTTTCCTGTGGGTCTTGCAGCAAGCGGGTCCTACTAGCAGCCCAGCAGGCTGGGAGGTTTGGGAGGCAGAGTTAACCCCCGCAAGGCGGCAGACAGCCCCGGTGCCCCCTTGCAGCCCATCTCACCCGGGGTGCGTGTGCGTGAACCCCGTCCCTTCCTCCAGCTGCACAAACGCCAAGCAAAATATACGGAGAGTCTAACGTGCGAAATAAAGCACTCCCCCACGCACGTTTCTCCTCCTGGGGCCAGGATGAGAGAACAAACATGTGACGAACATTAGTCATGTTGTTTAACGCGCTACCAAAATGCTATAGTGACACGGACCTTATTAAACCCTATCTGGAATAAAATCTGCGGCATCGGCAATGATTGCCCCGGCGTTGCCCCAGCCGGGAGGGGGCTGCAGCCCCCCTCGAGCCCCAGACCTGGAGCAGCGTTTGCACGTGCGCGTCTTTGCTGCGCTGCCCGGGAGGACGTCGCCCRCAGCCCGGGTGTCGAGGGGGCTCGGGGCGCAGGCGCCTGCAGCCGGCGACCGGTGCAGAACCGTGCCGCGAGGGGAGGCAGCAGCGCCCGTGCCAGGAGCCCCCGAGCTTCTGATAAGGGATGTCCAGGGGAGATGATGGATGAAGCTGCTCCGGTGACCACACGGCTCCCGTTCGAGCTGCTTGACAGCAGACGTATTCTGCTAACCACAGGGGACTCAGCTCACCTTGGCAGTGTCCTTTTAAGACCAAAATATGCCTGGAAAATTGTTCGTGCGAGGGATTAAATATAAATGTACTTCAGGGTTTATAACAGGGACTGGCGACCTTTACAGGCGGGGAGGAGTCCTCCCYGTCCTCTCCGAGGAGAGCTGGCCCGCGCGGCCGCTGCCACGGCGAGTCCTCGAGGCTGCAGGTGGGTCTCTGCTCCCCAGACCCCTCACAGCACTTCCAAAAATTAAAGTAGCTAAGGAAGGACCGCAGGGCTTGACCCACTAGGGTAAATGCTGCTGTGAGACCGCTGCAGCCCTGTCCCCTCCGGCCACCCCATTGCAGCCCCGCTGCTCCGGCAGAGCCGTGCTGGACCGGCTCCGGGGCCGCGTGTCCCACGGCAGGGCATCCCTGGGCGCCTCCTCTGGGCCCGGGAAAAAGGACAGACTCGGGAGATGCCTCCAGACTCAGTGCTGGTCTTGGCTCTCGGGTTCAAAAGGAGGGAAAGGCAGGAGCCGCGAAGACTGAGATTGTGACGCCGGAGATGAACATTATGTCAGGCTTCAACTTGCAGCCCTGTGTCAGATCAGCCCATTTGGGAGAAGAGAGAGACCCAGGGGAAACGGTCAGATCAGAGATGCGCAGGGAAAGCCGGYGTATGATCTAAGTGATAAATGCCTTTCTGGTGTAACACCACGGGGCACCGGGCAGGCTCCAGCAGCAAAAGGCCTGGATGCTTCCTTCTGCAGTGTTTTGTATGGATCCAGGCACTCTGCTGCAGCGTGCAGGAAATCTCTGCCACCCAACATATTTTTAAGCAGAATTATGTGTCATGCATCTGCTTTGCTCCTTGCCAGAACTTTTTTTTCGCTTTTTTTCCTAATGGAGCAGTTGCTCATAGAAAAAGGAGCTGAAACTGGGGCTGGCGAAGGGAAAGCTGCCAAGTGTTTGCCAGGGAGGACCTGCCCGGGTGAGGGGTTTGGAGACGACACAATGCAGCCTTTTGTTTCCAAGTTGCCAGCTCAAATCTGTCTTAGGCTGGTAGCAAACAAAAGTTTACATTCGAGACTTGTTCGATATCCACTGGGTGATGAACGGGTGGGCCTTGGTCGGTGGCCCCACGCCAATCCGACTGGAGTTGCGGACGGCAGAGTGCGCACGGGGGCAAGGGACCAGCTTGTTTGCTAGCAACGAACAGACCCCACCACGGTGAAGGCAGTCCAGGAAAAGGAGGGATTTGGGGCAGGAAAACTTTAAGATTACTGTCCACTTTCTAAAGATGCCACTAAAAGGGACAGCAGCAGGTGAACTGACTGAGTTGGTGCAGTCYGTCTGCAGCAGGGCCAGGAATTAGGGCCCAGAGCTCGCCAGAGATGTGGGCAGCACTGAGATTGGTTTTCATGCGGTCTGTCCAGCAAAGCAAGTTTTAGGATTCACTTCATGCAGGCAATTAATTGCTGAGCTACAAATGTGCTTAAAGACATGCATCAAGAAGCAATTCTGCATTAGCGTATCCTTCTTTCATCGATAAAATCAATGGGAATTTGGCCACTGATGGCGCTGTGAGCTGGACCAGGCTGCACACAAGGCTGGGCTCCAGCTCAGAGCTGGACGTGCCACCTAAAGAAGGCTTACGGCTTCCTGGTCATCACCACCATGATATGTTCTTCAAAGCATAGGCCACACTGTGCATCCTGGACCTCCTTTTTCCACCCCTTTTTTGACTCACTGCAGGYGAAAAAGGACCTGGGATGGAGTTGGTGGGATGGGGCCAGATCTCTGAGTAACCTTGACCATACTGGTAGGACTTTCTAGACTAGAGGATGGCTTGAGGGGCTCTGCTGGAAAGCTCCACAATGAGCATTTACCCTTCTGGATGCTGGGTTGCCTGTGGGTGACTAGGGACATTTTCTAGTTTTATCCAGCCCKTTTTGAAATCAAAGAGTGGAAGCGACGCTTCCGTACTGCCACAGCAGAACCGACACATCGTCTTTGAAAGCGCTACCAAGCGCACRCTCTGACCACAGCAGCAATGTGCTGCAGCGCCCAGAAACCCAAAGTTAAAAGCAGGAAATTCGTCCCTGCACAAAAGCCCCGTTGCATCCCTTGCCAGCCAGCCCCTGTTGAATATCCRTGGATCCGAGCTGCTCTGTGTCCAAACAAACAGGAAATTTCTGCACAAACTTCACCTGGGACAAGCCTGTTCTGGCTGTCCGTACTCCTGCCGGTGCCTGCGGCTCCCTTCCCGTAGCTCTGCAGTGCCGTGAAACTTGTTTTCCTCGTTAACGGGACACGGCCCAAGGCACGGGAGGAGCAGGCTTGGGGCCATTCCACGCCGCCGCTTTTGGCTGCAGCAGCAGCACGAATCCTGCCAGACTGACTCGCGTTCCCCGGAGCAGCGCCCACACGCGTGGTGCTGGGGGCGACTCCGGTGGGTATTTAGCGGGATCCACTCAGCCCCTCTGCGGAGTGGCGGCCCTCTTAGCCCCCCTCTGCCTCCAGAAAGGTCACAAGCACCCTCCTGGACCACCACGGGGTGCAGCCACCCTTCCCACAGCTCCCTGCTGAGGGCCGCTGGCGTCACCAGGGTCCCCTGCCTCTCCCACCACTGCCCCTTATTGCTGCTGCTCCTGGGGGGCAGCGGGCTGCAAACCTGCTGCGAGAGCATCGCTCTCCTGGGAGCATCCCAACCTGGGAGCATCCCCATCCCAGGAGCATCACATTCCTGGGAGCATCCCCATCCCAGGACCATTGCATTCCCAGGAGCATCCCCATCCCAGGACCATTGCATTCCCAGGAGCATCCCCATCCCAGGACCATCGCATTCCCAGGAGCATCCCGACCTCGGAGCATCCCCATCCTGGCAGCATTGCATTTTCAGGAGCATCCCCATCCTGGCAGCATCCCATCCTGGCAGCATCCCCATCCCAGGACCATCGCATTCCCGGGAGCATCCCCATCCTGGGAACATCCCATCCTGGCAGCATCCCCATCCCAGGACCATTGCATTCCCAGGAGCATCCCGCCCTGGCAGCATCGCCATCCCGGGAGCATCGCATTCCCAGGAGCATCCCCYGTCCCCCAAGGTCACACCTGTAGCAGAGCGGGGCCCGGGGTGCGGGCACGGCGGGGTCCCCGACGGGCGCTCGCCCCCCCGTCACCCCCCGGTCACCCGCCGCCGCCCAGGGCCGCAGCAGCCGCCGTCCCGCCGCCGCC
>NW_020450705.1:3157985-3189458 GCF_003343035.1 Apteryx rowi
TTTTATTTATTTATTTATTTTTCTTTTCAAAATATACATCCTTACACACTACAAAAAACATATATGTTCATTATTTAAATTTTTTTTAAATTTTTTCTTCTCTTCCCTGCTGAAATCCCATTTCGTGGCTGCTGCTGCCTGCCGGTGTCCGCCCTGCCACAGCTCTCAGCTGCTCTGCGTGAATGTCGAGGGCTTAACACGCTGCCTTGTCCTTTTTCCGGCAGCAGCTGGAGGGGGTAAAGGCGGCCTCTCCTTCCGCAGCAGCATGTGGGGCACCGGGGCTCATCCCGAGCCGATGGCCCGTGTGGAGCTGGTCGGTCCGTTCGCGGGTTTGGCTGTCTTGGCGCCATGGCTGGGATTCGGTGGTCGGTGAAGTTGCTCCCTGTTCCATGTTCCCATGGCACTAAATCTGCATCACTAAATTCGCCTCTCACGTAAGCAAAAACAGAAGTTTGGGGAGAAGAGAGACTTAGACTCTTACATTTTGTAATCCCAGAGCGACCATCCCAGAACCCTGCTAGGGTTAGCTAGAGAGCGTGAAACGACCTTTCCCAGCCGCGCCAATGAGATAAATCTTACATTTGTTTTGCAGATAGGTAAATGACAGCCCAGCGAATTTTTTTATGCAGGTCCCCCCATAATTCCCAAAACCTCCTAGCACCATTTTACACTAGTTGACCTCTCAGTCCGGGAGCTGGCAGCCCCTGGTGCCCCTGCTTAATGTCTACTGGGATTAAGGTCTGGGCCTGCTGCTTCTGGATTGAATCGGAACAATAAAGTACTTGGCATGGCACAAAGCGCCACCCAATCCTTCCAGCATAGCTGAAGTGACCTGAAGTGGCACCTTAGTCTCACGCCAACCCTGAGCAAAGGGCAAAGGCAAATTTCAGCCCCTGGGAATTCTCGTCTGGAGGTACAGTTTATGTCTTGGAAAAACACCACTTTGTTKTCGTAAAAATCTTAGCAACTGGGAATATCTTTTAAAAATAAACGCATGGGAAAGCGTAGGAATATCTGCTTGAAGGACAACAACAAAAAAGGATGTTTATCGGGGATATTTTCCATTTGCCGGAGAATGGTATCCGTGGGAACCGTGCCAGGCAGCTCGGAGGGACCGGGCAGGCCGTTTGCAGTGCTGCCCCGCTCGCGGGGAGCCGGCGGCCCTGGCGGAGGGGTGGGTAAGGGGGGAGGAGGAGGATGCGGCGGGATGAGGCAGGCTCCGGCCCGCTGCGGGGGTTCGCCCCCAGCCTCAGCCCGCCGGACTACAGCTCCCAGCAGCCCCCGCGGCGAGGCGGGACTACAGATCCCAGCAGACCCCGCGGCGCGGCGGAACTACACCTCCCGGGATGCCGCGTCGCGCGGAGTCCGCCCCCGGCCGCCTCCCCCTTTGCCCCGAGGCGCCCGGATAAAGGTTCCGCTGCGCACGCAGCGCGGCTTGCTGCGGCGCCGTCCGTGAGGAGGAAGGCGGCGGCGGGGGTAGGGGAGGCGGGAGGGGTGGGGGGGGGAACGAGGAGAGGCCCGGCCCGGCCGCCGGGGGCGCGCCGCTCCCTCCGGGAAGGCGGAGAGGCCGGAGACGGCAGCCTGGCAGGGGCCGAGTGTCCCCCGTGGTGGGGAGGGGATAGCGGAACGGACCCGGAGGACATGGAGGGCGAAGGGGCCCCTTCATGGCGGGGTCCCGGCGGCGGCGCGGTCCGCGAGCTCTGCCGCTCCTTCGGCCACTACAACCGGCACCTGGCGCGGCTGCAGCACAACCTGCGCGAGACCAAGAAGTTCTTCCGCGACGTCAAGTACTCCCAGGGCCACCCCTTCGCCGCGGCCGGCGAGGGCCCCCCCGCCGCGCCTGGGGACGGGGCCCCCCGCGACGGCCCCGCGCCGAGCGGTGAGAGAGGGGCCGGGGGGGGGGCATCCCCGTGGGGGAGGGTGGAGGCGGCCGGGGCTGTGCGGGGGCTATTGGAGGGGGGCTGGACTCGAGGTGAGGGGCTGGGGGGGCTGTAGGGATGAGGGGTGCAGGTTGGCTCTAGGGGGGGGCAGATAAGGGGCCGTAGGGGTGGACCGTGAGGAGTGGGGGGTGTAGGTGGGGTGGGCTGGGCTGTGGGGAGGGAGCCTGGAGCGGGGCAAGGGGAGACTGTGAGGAATGAGGCAGTGAGGGAATGGGGCTGGGCCGGGCTGTGGGACTGGGAAGCTCTGGGGGGTGTAGGGGGTGCGGGGTGCAAGTTGGGGGGCTGTAAGGGTGAGTTACGGTGGGGCAGGCAGGGTGGGCTGGGGTGAGGGCTGTGGGGTGGTAAGCAGTGAGTGAGGGAGCTATGGGGGTGGGCTAGGGGGAATGAGGGGTGCAGGGGGAAGTTACAGGTGTAGGTGGGAGACTAGGTTGTGCTATGGGGGGAGGAGGTGCAGGTGGGCTGTGGGGCGACCTACGGTGGCACAGGGTGCAGCTGGTGATGGGGAGGTGGGATGGCACAGCTGGGGGGGTGTAGGGTGTGCTGTGGGGGGGGTGAGGAGTCCCAGTGAGACAGGCTGGGGAGGATTTGGGGTGGTGTGGAGGTGCTTGCAGGGTGCAAGAGGGTTTGTGAGGTGAAGTGAGCAGGTCGGGTGTGAGTGAGGGTGCTGGGGTGTGGGTGTCTGGGAGAGGGGCAGAGGAGCCCCTGGAGGGGCTGGGAGCTGCGGGTGGGGAGGTGGGGATGGCACCAGGGAGGTGGGTGGCTTGCTGGGTGGCGTGTAGTGCACTGTGCRGCGTGTTTGCTTTGTGGAAGTAGTATTTTGCTTCGTTCTTCTGCTTTATTTTCATCTGTCACTGTTGACAAACATTGCTCCTGCTACGAGCCTTCCTGCCATGTGCAGGACTTCATCTTCCACAAGATTGTCTTGTGAGAAGAGTTTAGCATAACATTGTATATATATAAAGATCTTTATTCATTCCCAAATGGCTCATGAGTCATCTCTATTGGCTACTTGTCCAGGATACTTGTCCATGCTTGTCTTACACTCACAATTATGACTCAAATTAAAGTGTTGTTGAGCTCTACTTTTTTTTTTTTTTTTTTTTTTTTTTTGACAAAAACAGACAGAAATGTTCCATGTAAACTTTCAGGATAGAAGTGGAAGACTCTGTAAAAATCTGGTCTCTGAGTCTGTTTGTTTACATCTTTCTGCCATTTCCAGGAAATAGGAACTAGTTGGTTTTGCTCTTCTGTCAGTCGCCATGCTGACTGAGTGGCAGTGCTCCACTGGAATTACTGCTCCTCTGTTTAGTTACTTCTTATAAAATGTTTCTAGTCAACCCTCAGTTACATCCTTGAAAGTCTGCTTATGGGGCTCTGTAGGCTGTGGATGCCTCATTAATTAAATGTTTCTGACAGAGGATACAGATTGCACCAGATGTTCTGCCTATTGCTTCTGATACAGAGCCGTTGACTCCTCCAGGTTTTCAAATGTCTGCCTTGGCCTGGTTTGACTTTACTGCTGTCACCGGTTGGCCTTTAAGTATCAGGGCTTGAAAGAAAGACTGACTGCTTTAGAGCCTGTTCATGCAAACAAGAAATACATTGTAGGCTCTTGCTTCAGGATTTCAGACTTCAAAGATTGTTCATAACTTGTGTTTTATTCTTATTTTCATAACAGCAAGTCAGCTGTTCTCAAACTGGTGAGGTGGCAACATAGTCCAGGCGGGACACAGACCAAGCTAACAGTTCTCCACACTAGAAAGCAAAAGTCAGTGGTGGCAGTCTTGAGGGGAGTATGGAAAGAGGATGGCATTAGTTGAAAAGCTGGACTTGGTAAAGTGTGAACGCAGCTAGTTTTCTTAAATGAATCTTGATGACAGAACAATTGCAAACCAATGATTTTATTTTTTTTCTTATTTTATTTTATTTTTAAGACATGAGAAGACACAAGCCTTTGCCTGAAGGCCAGGGCCTTGGCATTGCTTGTTACCCTTGTAACTGAATAATCACCTTTGAATGGAGTTTCTTGTTTCTGTAAAGTTTTAGTTGTATGTTTCTAGGTCTATTTGAAATTTAGTTGCTACTTTCTCTGATAATAAACTCTTTTTTTCCTGCCTGACATGGGGAGATTATTTCAAAGGTGTCAAAGGGTTGAAGGAGCACAGTTATCACTGACTTCAGAAGCACTTGCCTTAAATCTGCCCTGCAAGTGGTTTCATAGTGAGAAGGATTTTGACTAAACTGTTCTTAAGACTTGCACTGCTCTGCAATGTGTTGAGGCTTGAACACTAACTATTGCTTTGTGAAACACATAGGAATTGGGAAGTGAAATGGACAGGTCTCTTATTGCTTACAGCTGAAGTGGAAAAGTAAATATAGATGTTCAGAAACAAAACAAATAAGAACCGGTTTGCTTTTGAGACACCTGTGAGGCCAGTGTGATGGTATAGAAAGGTAACTGCCCTTAGAATCAACAGAAATCAAGCAGTCTAAAGTATAGGCAGGCTTCCTCTATCCTAAAATGGTCCTAAGTATCAGCGAAGATGAGTAGTAGCCACTGGCCTTAGGGTGAGCTGGGTCAAAGTCGTGGYTGGGTAGTTAAAGGAGTGAAGGTGTGCTGACTCTGCAGTCCCCCTCCCCTCCAGGCAGGGGGATGACGAGCCGGATTTGTCAAGAACGGGYTGTCACTGACTGTTCACTCCGTGGCCTCAGTACTGTGACTTACTCTTACTACTAAGGGAAGCAAAATAACTTCAAGGGAGAAAATAATTGCCTTCCAGCTACAGTTAATGAGGGGGAAAGGTGCTCTTTTTTCCAATGTTTGCTTCTCTGAAGCATTCAACAAAATATTATATGTTTTCGTAGGTCAGGAGTCTGCTTTGTCATGAACAGTGTTTTTAAGATTGGTTTGTTAAAGTATCATGACAGTCCTCTAGCTTTAACCTGCGTAGGCCTGACAGCTTCTTTTCAAGTCATCTGTTTTTATTCTTGGTGCTGTTAGCTAGTGTGTTTCATACTGACTTTCAAATAAAAAAATCTTAATCAGGGATGCAATAACAGATTTCACTACTTTTTATAAAGATATTAAGAGAAAAAAGACAACTCTGCTTTGTAATAACTGTAGTTCTGTTTTCTTCATTCCCTGCTTGAAATAATGCAAACCGTTTGACCTAGGAACCAGAGTTTCTTAATATGTCTTTTGTCTTGCTTCAGAAATTTCTGTAGACTGAAGCAACTACCTTTCCTATAGATACTCATAGCCTCACTAGAGTTTAGGCTAGCAGCTGTGGTATTATCTTAATGAATGTGTGTGTGTGTGTTAGGGTGAAACCCCTGTGCTTGGTAGCCTAATAGCTCCAAAATACATTTATGTATGGGTTCGTTAATGAGAGGGTTTGGAAGAGTTTTCATGCCGATTAGTGTGTCGACCAAGAGTGTATATCCTGGTTAAAATGTGACTGCTCTGTCTATATTGCTGTGATCCTCAAAAGATTAAGACTTCTGTTGTGCTGGTAGTTATGTAAACATAAGAAGGTGAGTTTTAAGATTAGATTATGTGTGGAGAGGCAGTAGGGAGGATACTCATGAAGTAACTACTCGACTAGATGGGGGGAGACACTAGCTAACATGGTTCAAGTTAAGCAGCAATGAAGCTTGGTTCTGCAGACCATGTAGACTGTTAAGTTCTTACAGATCTTGTAAGAACTGTTTATATTGGTATATTGATTAGTTACATGTGTTTTCCTGTACATGGAATTAGAACACCATGCTGACAGATGTGGGGGGAGTGGAACTAAAACTATCCTTAGTTTATATAACTATGTTAATTATAAATCTTGTAGTGGTCAAAGTATTCTGCAACTCATCGCCTGTGTGCAAGCAAACACCTTGCTGTAACTGTTGAACCGTGTATTTTAGCATGTGCATTTAAAACGGTGTTGGTCTTTCTGTACTGCATAAAAGTAGGCATCCATATGAATGGACTCCTCTTTAAACTTTTTTCATGGTCAGGGTCTGGTCACCTGTTTCAAGTGGATAATGATTGCTTCTTTTGAATCCAATCTAACTGACTAGAGTTCTCTATTGCTGCTCTGAAACCAGACTTCATTCATTGCTCTCTAGTTAGTAAACTCAAGCAGGGGCAATGTCTGAAGCTGTTTACGTGGTGCCCCATGAAGTGCTTCAGGCTTGGCAGATAAGCAGTGCATCTAAATACAGATTTCTGTAGAATCTAAGTATATCTGTCACTTCCTAAGAAATCCTGTACCTAATCTTACTGGAGAATTGGAGGTTCAGGTCTTGCATGGTGTTAAACCTTAGTGATTCTTCTTTTTTTATAAAAGTGAGGAGCAAGGATGCATTGTTACTATTATTCTTCCCATGCTCCGGGAAAGGGGAGTCAGTGACACTCCTGCTGATGAGCTGCTTCAACTGAAGGACACCTTTCCACCAGCTGTAATGTCAGGTGGCTAGAACTAGCTGAGATACTTAAAGACACATAAGGCTCATGGTTTTACCTCTGATGGGCCAGATCTTGAAAACAGACTTCTGTCCTTCCTCCCTCATCCCTTCAAAGATATATTTCATTAATTTGTTTCAATAAATCACTTTTCCTGTCTTTCATTTGTCTTTTGGACCAGTGTTTTTCTTCTTCATTCCAGTATTTGGAATAAAGAACAAGTGTTCAGTCCTGTTGGCTTCCTGGGAGAACTTTTTTGCCTATGTCTGTTTCTGCTCCTTTGACCTTATTTATATTGAATGTCTGCTCAAATTAGAACAGCCACAGAAATTTAAGGATTTCTGAGAGACATCAGTACCTGCAATGAGAAGTATGAAGGTCTGGCCTTATTCAAACATTGTTGTCCACATGTAGTGTTGAGAAGCGATAGAAAGACAAGAGACTGGAAATGTAGCAAGCTTTCCTTAAAAAAGGGGATTAGTAAATGCTTAGGGCTTTTACAGGTTCCATAAATTCAAACTAAGCTTGTTCTACCAAGTGTTTGACTGAATTTTGAGATGACTCTTGGTGAGAGTCTTCCTTGTTCTTGGACAGGCCTTCTTTCATCAAAAAGCTTAATAGGATGCACGCGCTTAATGATTCCCCTAAAGGTTTTTAAGTGTTTATCACATGTCTCAAAGATACAGTATATGAACACACTATTTAGCACCAGCTAAAATCTTTGTCAAAAGCCCTGTCAAAAGCAGGAGTTGTTGCTTATATGGATGTAGGAATATATCTGCCTCTTTTCAGTAAGCAAATTCTAAATATATTTTCTATTAGGTTAGCACTATAATCTGGGGCTCATATTTCTCCCCTTTGGAATTCTTTATGTTTAGGTTTGTGACCCCAATACCACTGGGTATTTTATGAATGTATTTATCCAGTATGTCTTATTCTGATAAGAAGAAATAGTAATATGCTTTGTGCAATGGAGAATCATGAACAATTGTGCATCTCGCTTCCATGAGGCCTTGAGATCACTGTTTGATATCCAGTGACACATATGAAACCACTGCCATGACTTGAGGGCCTTGATGGTAGACTGGGTTAGTTATGATATAGTTGAATCTTGCTTTTGGGGTTGGTTCCATGCTTATACTCTGCATACTTGGAATACTGCAGTATGACACAGTGTTAAATACAAYGGATTCATTACTGGTATGGACTGTGCTAAACTAACTTGTTGAATGAATGCTGATCACAGGGAGGTTTTGTACACAAAGATGAAAGGCTTTTAAAAGATAGAGTATTTATACATCCATTCCATGCTTCAGTAATTTCAGCTGGGCTGCTGTATTTCAATCATTTTGTTCTGGTTGTAGGTATGTGTAAATACAGAGGCTACCCAAAATGAAGAGAGCGTGAAATCTGTCTGTTTGTTCCTTTTAAAAAGCCTGTGGAAAGAAGGCTTCAAGGCCTGTACAACTCCTTCCTGGGCTGCATTTTTCATGCTTGATATCTGAAGAACAAGCTTGAATTCCAGTTGAAATTTCAATAGATGTAACCAGATCAAAGAAGTTCTTTATCTTGTAGATGAAGGCTTAAATGTGCTATCTGTTGTTTTTTGCTGTTTTCTTTGTCTTTTGTAAGCTGCTAGCTGGATTCTAGCCGTTAGACACTTGACGTGGCCACTCTGCTATGGTTACAGATCTTGAAAGGCTTGTTTAAGAAGCAGTTACTAAGAGTCACGCTTTAAGAAGTGTCTCTTAATCTTTTACAGTGATACCTTGCCGTATTAGGAGGACCTTGTACATGAATTCAGTAACGAGGTCTGCTGGGCTCCACAGGGTCTTCAGGCTCTGGTCCGTGGTGGTCAGCCTCTGGGACAGAGCTGCTGTTCCCCTCATGGGGCCAGGTGCAGGAGAGGGGCTTACTGAGGCACAGAGGAGGGTTGCTCTTGTGAGTGTTGCTTAGCATAGAAGAAGCTGTCTAACGAAAAAAAATTCCTCAAGCAGTGCTATTTCCAGACTTCCAGTCTGAAGTCTGGAAAGCTAAATATTAGGTAAGATCTTCAATAACCAGTTCAAGGCTTCTTTGCTACCTAGACACAACCAGCTACGAGTGGTTTTGCTCCTGGTTTGAATGAGTGTAATTAAAACAGAAGAATGGAAAGCTATTGTAATGAGATTTAGAATAACTGTTAAGTTATCTTTGATCTGGTTAGTAGTGCTGAGGAAATATCTTGGTATATTGTAGAGCTTCTTGTTTTCTTGAGGCTTGAGATGCTGAAATAATTTTGGATGCCAAAGTAGGTGACTCATTAAAAGAATTTTAATAGCTCTTGTGAGACAGGACCTTCCTCTACAAAATCCCTGCTGGTCCTTCCCTACTATATTGTAGTTGAGTCTATTCTTTATACTGGCGTTCTTGTCAGTTTGCCTGATGTAGGAGTAATCATACTGGTTTATAGCTTTCAATTTTGGCAGTTCTTTTTAGGACTGTGTCTTCATTTGTCATTTCCATTCTTGGGTGCCATCTGCCTTCAGATCTGGAAAAACGGGCTAGATCTTTGGCTGTAGTAGAACACTAGCTGTTTTGTACTCACTGGAATTGTGCTGAAGGGCAGCAGATGGGGAATTTGTTTGTATCCATTTTTTGTGCTGCCAGAATTATTCTGTTGCTATGCATAAGGTAACTCAAAGCTTCTTAGACTTCAGCTTAGATGACTGAACATGGAAAAAGCTGTATTTAGCACTTCTAAAAGAATTCAGAAGCTAAATTCAATGCTGAAACTGTTTTCTCTGGCCTTAATACGGTAAGGCAAATGCCAGGAGTTCCAGCATAATGGACCAAGAGCTCAAAGGGGCTGGTTAGTGGGTTGTTATATTTGATGCTTCAAGTGAAAGTTGCGGAAGAAGAGTGATTACAGGGATTTTTGGCTACTGTGTAGAAGACATAGGTGCTCACTAGTTTTTTAGCAGTTTAAATGTTTTACTTAAATGGTAAGAATATTTGGCAAACTATGCTGATTTCACCGTGTAGATTACTCCTTTCAAGATGGAAAGGAAAGGTATCTATTTGTGCTGTCAAATGACTGAAGCTGTTCCATATTGCGTTTCAGACTGCACTGAGTACCTTTTGGCTGCTAGCAAAGAGCATCTTACCTTGGACTCTTTTCCACCTGGGCTGGTGAAAGCATGACAAATCTTTAGACTACATGATTGCATTTCCATCATGGGGAACTGCTGGCAGAGGCTGTTAGAGGCTGCTGCCTGTTGTTAGTGGCTGGTACCATGTTACAGCAAGCTTGGTCTTGGAATCTACTTCATGTAGGGAAGCAATTTGTCAAGAATGCCTTTCCTTGAGGCTAGAGAGGAGGTTTTGCTTCTTTAATGTCAATGATCCTAGAATTTGTTGGTCAAGAAATTTGTCCTGTGATACTTTTGGGGTTTGGTAGCTACAAATTATTTGACATTTGTTAGTGTATGGGTAGAACTTTCACCAATTCATAGTTGATTGGATTCATTTCTGGTACGTGCCTAGAACATTCTGTATGGACAAGCCATCAAAGCTTGGGAAGAATGAGCTTTAGTGACCCACTGGGTGCCCTTGAACTCTGGAGCAAGGCAAGACACTGTTCCAACCCATGAGGAAAATTAGCCCTTTGGTTGTTTCAGCCTTGACAAATGTTTCCTCTTTACTCTTAAGGCCTACTGTTAATTTTCCATTAGCCTGCTGGAGAGAGCACTGTAAATATTTTCCAGTGAAATAAATGGGGAGAACAGTGACAAACTTGTCTTAGTGGCTTTGTGAGGATCAAGCTACTGTGGGCCTCCATATTAATTCAGTAAAAATGTTGAATTGCTGCTGCTAGTTTCAGGATACATGAGCAAATACTTGGTGCTAAGTGGGCTGCTTGGCTTGTTGTAGGGTGATGATGTCTCTGAACTTTTGCGTACAGCTTATTTAGAGCTGTGAGGCTTAATRTTCAGCCAGCCTGTTCTAACGCAGTCTGTTCTCAATTGTAGGGCAGAACTTCATTTCCTTCCCTCGCCATGAGGAAGAGCATCTCCAGCGGACTGTGAGCGGGCACCCTTGCCTTCTGATTCTTGGCCAGAACTGTAATGCCAAATGCCAGTTACTCAACATGCTCCTGGGTGAGAAGCTGCTCCCTACCACCAAGATCAGCAGCGAGGAGAATTGTAAGAGGCGACGGATCCGTTTTACACATGGGATACAAACACGGATTAGTCTAGCGCTGCCTGAGCAGTATGAACTGGTCCATATGATGGCAGCCCACCGAGGGCAGTGGGACACAATACCGGAGGAGGACTTAGAAGTTCATGGGGACAGTGAAGATCCTGCTCACCGGATAGCGGAGCTGGAGGTCATGCTGCCATACTCGCTTCTAAAGGTAACTTGGTGTCCATGTGCCTTTGTCATAGCGATCTTATCAAGAGGTAAAATTTATAGTCCCTAATAAAACTGGTATAAACTCTCAAGCATACAAATCTTTCTTCTATTAAATAGAAGCTGTAAGTATGGTGATGACTTTAATCAGACATGACTGTCTAAAAGTGTGTGCGCACTTTTGTTTACATGTGTTGACTGTTAGCATATCATTCCTCCGTAATGCTGCCACCTATCTTAGAAGCCAAACTTACTCCAAGTGCCTCCAAATGCCCCCTAAAGTTTGACTCTAGTTTGAAGGTCATCTGAGTTAGCCTCACTATCCAATAGTAGGTAGAAGCTGTCATGCAAGTGTGTGTGTGTATATATATATATATACATACACCTGTGTGTGTGTGTATATATATATTTAATCTCTATCCTAAAGAGCTTATTGTCAGAAAGGAGCAGACTTTTACATTTTTGTGATGTCAGTGGAAGTTGAAGGTGTTGGAAATCAGAAAGTGGAATCTGTTCTCAGTACTGTTTCTAGCTTTGCCAGTACCTTGATTTGCAATCTTTCTTTTACTTACCCAGAAAATGAAGCGTTCCTATCCTGCAGGTGTAGCAATTTAATATTTAACAAATACCTTTAAAGGTGAAAGTTGAATTTCGTAACTTTTTATAGCTTAAGTTAGCTCTCATTTTGTATTTTATGTTAGAGGATTGTGTTACTGCAGTATAATACTTCAGGAGCATTGTGTTTTGTCAGTCAGATATCAGCAATAGATTATTTATTCTTAAATATAAATAGTTTAAGTGCAATTTGTTCTCACAGGATTAAGAGTATGAACTTTCTATTTGAGCAACAAAATGTCAAGGTAGTTTTCTCTGGACAATTGAATCTAGACATGACTGAAAATAGGCTGAAAATGGGGACTCAGCTTATCTCCATCAGTTTGAAGTACATTTCACAAAGCTGCTCTATAGCTGAAGTTAAACCTACTCTAATCAGATCAGCCAAGTTAATKCTGTGTTGTAGTGCATTCGTGGCTTCTGGTGTCCACTGAAAGAGAACAGAAGTGACATGTTTGTATAAACTGTGTGTGAGGCACCCACTACTTTCCCTAAGAGCACCAGGTCAGCTGCTGGTACTGCAAAATAAATGTCCGTTCCAGAGCATCTGTATGTAAAATGCTGCCTTGCTGTGTATGACTGTGTCTAGCTTTACATTTATTTTACTTGGTTATGTTTTTAAATGGGTCGGTTTAGCTACACTGCGGTTTACAGCCCTCTTTCAGATTTCTCCTATGAGTGACAAAGATCCCTCTGTCTGGCTTTGGTTATATTTAGGACACTTAGATGAAAAAAGCTACTCAGATTAGTTTGAAAAGGGCTGGTGAAATAAAAAGCTCTTCCAATGGAAGGAGCGGAAGGGTGAATCACAGTTAGCCTCAGACTGAGTCAAAGGATTCCTTATATGAATTCAAGGGCTAAAAGGAAGAACCAAATTGATAGGCTGATAGAATTCATGTATTTTAGGAGCTAATTGGGCTAGGAATAAAGTACTGGGGTCTAGACTCCTGCTGAGAGATTTGTGATTCTTACTCCTGTAGCTAATGTGTGTTTTCCAGCTCTGTTCAGCATACACCAAGACAACAAAGTTAAAAATACCTGCTACTCATGGACGTTACTGCTGTAAGTAGTAGAATATACATTTGGAGCAGTAATGGATGAGGTTTTTCTGGAGATAAACCAGAGCTGCAAGCCTGCAGAACCTCTCTGAAAGAACTTTTTTTTTTTTTTTCCTTTTTATATCTTGGGAAGCAAAGCTAATAACCTAGTAACAGTTCCATGCTTGATGATAACATGGTATTTGGTGCATATTCCATTTACTTATTTTGAGATCTTAAGGGTTTAGCTTCCCCAGAAACCAAATAAGCTGGAGGAGCTCAGCCTCTTCTGGGGAGAGGGGGAGGGAAAACAATCTGAATTTTACTCCTACTTATTAACTAGAGTCCTTGTGTTCTCATCTGTGTGTGTGTTTTTTGTTTTTTTTTCCCTTCCCCCTCTCCCAGTAGCAAAATGCTTACAACAGTAGGATATTTCATGATAACTGTACTTTCTAGGTGTTGGGGGGATAAAGAAACTCAGTCACCTTACTAGTGGCTGAAGAGGCACCTGCAGGTCCTTTGTTTGTATACTTGAACAGTTTTAGGACACCAGAATTTGGTTTGTGTACTTCTGCATCTGATTTGAGCATTTGAAATCATATTCATCCTGCGTAATGGGGACGCGTATCCACCCGCAGAATACCGTCAAAGGGCCTGCCAGTGACTCTGGGATGGGGGGAGTGAACGTATTGCCTTTTAATATTGAACTGCAAGTGGAACACTCCGAGTTTATACTTAACTTTAGTCTGATAAATTATTGATGTCCAGGATGGGGCCACGCTTGCTTTTCTGTGTTACTTAAGGATGTCTTAATCAAAACTTGTTTCACAGAAAAGGGGGTGAGGAGGAGGGAGCCAAAAATTTCATTTGCATGGGTCGGCTGCTGTGAGAACACAACCTTGTGCTAATAGGTATGTGAGCTTAGATTTTATTAATATAAATGGTCAGGGAAGAACAACTCTTTGGCAAAGCTGTTCTATTCCTTGGGGATCACCGTGCGCAGGATTGCATCTAGGTCATGGGAAATAATCCATCTAGCTAGACGGACTGTTAGATTTACAGTGGAAGTAAGCAGTTGGCTCTTTCCCTAAATCTTATCAGTTGTGCCTAGAAGCCCAAACTGTTCTCTGAAGTATTGGTTCTCTTTTGGATAGTACAGCTAAGTGGGAGGAGGATAAAAGAGCTGAAATCTTTCTTTTACGTGGGGCTGCATTTATTTTGCTCTGTGCTGCATTCTAGTTTGAATCTTGGGCTGAAAAGTTTCAGCCAGGGCTTGTAGGGAAGGAGAGTCTTTTCAGCTGCTCTGACAAAGCTGGAAAAATGAATAATAAAAAATACAAAGTGGTTAGATGAGCTATAACAAGAGAACTGCACTGGTTGGGTTTTATTGTTGCATTCTTTTAAATGTACTGCAGCAGTGATTCAGGTCATGTTAATTAGTAGCCGTCTGTTACAAGTAGCAAAGAATGTGGTAACATACTTACTGGATTGTAATTTTAAAGTACATCCTGTTTAAAGCTCTGAAGATGTCCTGATCTCTTTTTTGAGAATATTTTTAACATATTTGGTTGTGGCAATAATACATAAATATGCATGACATTTATGATGGCTGAGATGCTCTCACTTCCACATAGTAGCAGCTTACTTTGGGGTATGCTGAGGTGCTTCTGCCACATGCTAGTGTTAAATATCTGAAGTCTTCTTTCACTGTCCATTTACATTGGAATAACTGAGGGTAGGCAGTGTTGAAAATGCCAACACCGTAAAATTCCCTTTCCATCCATTTGAGATCTGTTCTCTGTTTCTAGTTTTGCTGGCTTCATGATATATCTTTTACAGGGGAAGATTTCATGGTCAGAAAAATAAAATTGCTTCTCAGACTGTTTCGTGTGTGTGTACACCTCGGAGGCTTTTTGGGGTTAGCCTTCCAGCAAAGGTAAAACAAAACTCCCTGAGGAAGTGGGGTTCCGAATCATTAGAAGAAGTCAAAGCAAGAGCTTTTTATACTCTGTGAAGGATAGCTGTGTATGCTGGAGACCAGAGATCTAGTTTAACTTCCTTATCTGGGATTCTCTGCCACAGCCCTCTTGGAAGCAGAGAGAATAAAGTTACAAGACCTCAGAAAAATTGAGGAGAGAGAAATAAAGTTCTAAGCAGAATCCAGGAATATACAAGTACCTCAGATTAATAGGGAGGCTATGGAATTTACCTCCCACATATTAAAAAATGCAGTAACTGTCAGACTTCAGTGATTTACAGACTATTCTTGGAAGGTAGAGTATTCAAATTGGCTTGGAATGAGACTAAACTGGGCCTTCAGTCATAATCAGCTTGATAGGAATTTGGGCAAAAATCTGGCTAAACTGGGTTAGCTTCTCAGCACCTGTTACCTATACAAACGACGATTAAACTGCCCCAAGTCTAACAAAATGGGATGAGGTACTCTTGGGCTGTAGCAAATAAATGCTTTTCAACCAGTTTGGAGATGAGGCGTTATCTGTTGACTTAAGCTTAGCAAAATGACACACTTCAGTTGTCTCTAGTGCATTCACTGAGACTCTGACTTGTCTTGTTGTCAGTCAAGACCTACTTGATCCTTGATTTTAAGTTTTGTTCTGGGATATGGGATACAGTGGTCAGCCTGGAATTGCAAGTCTGAATCCATAGATATATATGTAGTGTGACAGCACATTGCTCTTTTCTAACTGCCTCAGCTCTAGTGCTGTTTACAGTACCTGTGCGACTGTTGAACTGTTCAGCATATTTTAAATGGAAGAACTGTAACTCTGGTATCTCTCTACCTGATGTTCAGATTGCTAAGTGAGAAGCTTTGATATTTTAAAAGCGCCTTTTAGTTAGGGGAAATAAGAATGCAGTTGCTTGATAGTAATTTCATGCTTACAGCTCTGTCATAAGTGTTCAAGTGTTTGTAGTGGTGTGACCTTGTGAGAACCAATTTATGAATTTTAGGAATCCAATGTCAATCATGGGTATTCCCCCCCCCCATAGGAAGACAAGATCCCTGATAGTATGGAGCTGCATAGGCAGTGTTTAAACTTCCGCAGGTCATTTTAAAAAATGAGAAGTGTTGCAAGGGTTCCTGAAAAAGCCCGATAGGCCTCTATGGAAACAGCGGGACCAGTTGCTCATGCTGCCTTCTGTTCTCTGTATTGGTTTTCTGCCCGTCTCCTAGAGACGGCACTGGCTTCCTCCTTTGTTTACAGGCACTGGTGTGAGTCATCGGCCATGGTGAATATTGCAGAATGGCACATCCCAGGCCACTCAAACGCCAGTACATCAAACAAGCTTGAGTTCAGTGCTTGGCAGTCCCGTGACAGTAATGACTTCCTGTTATCTCTAAGAGCAGTTGGGAGATTTGGTCAAGCCTTTTATTTGAGTAACTCTGGGGGAGAAATGATTCAAGAATTCTTAATTATGTCCCCCCTGTTATGAGCAGGGAAGATGGCACTTAAATTCTGCTTTCAATTCAAAGTCTTCTTTTGACACTTCTGTCAGCTGTAGTATATGACCCAAGCAGTGAAACTGGGTAGTAAGAAAATGTGTGTTATAAAATACATGTTAGGTTTTGGCTGGATTTGAAGAATATCACAACTAAGCTTATTGTCACAACCATCTGTTCCTCCTTGTCTGTCCTTTGGCTGTGAACTCTTTGGAATATGTTTTTTTGCTGCCTTTATCTTGGCAGTAGTGTTTAGCGTAGTAGTTTTTACTGTTGGAAACTATGCTGAAAATTGGCAGCGTGATTATCTCCTCAAAGAGCTGAATATCTGGTAAACAGATATGGGAGGTTGAGAGCATATTTACTAGAAGAGGTTGTTGCAAAATGAGGGTGGGCATAAACTAAAGAATAAAAGCTATTCTGTAATAGCACTTACCTGGGAAACTTGTTCCGAGTTTTGTTCTGAAGTAGGCTAAAACTCAAAGGCACTTAGTGATGCAGAATAACAGTTCTGGAGTCGGTGGGCAGTAATTCATTCTCAGTTGCATTCCTGCTAGTGGGTCTGCATCAGCCGCACAGGTAGGCTATGTACTACAGCATGATGTGGTACATGGGATTCCATAAATGTTCTGTAGGGTTTGAATGTTTGTTTTGCATTTTGTGAATGAATTACAGTGCAGTTTTGCATGAATCAGTGTTAAAAAGGACCTGGACAAGACTCTGTTTTTACCTCCTTACTTGCTAGGAAGTGGATGTTGTGGTAGCACCATGTCGTGGGTTCCAGTCTGCTGAAGGCACCTTGGAAGAGTATATGAACCATGTCTTGCCTGTTGTCATCTTTGCCATCAGTGAGGCTGAACTTTCTCCATCAGATGAGAAYGAACTGCGCGAAATCAAAGAGAAATTCTCTTTGCCCATTTTCTTCTTCAAAGTGCCAGAGTCAGGGGCTGAGCTGATCTCTCCCAAAAAAACTGATAATGAAAAGTCCTCCCTTTACTCTCAGCTGATGGACTTGGAGTACCTGAGTACCAACCACTGCAGCTGCGGGGCTCCTGCTCCTGATGCCAATGCCCAAAGCATGCTGGTGGAGCAGTTTGAGAAGCTCCGTCTTCTAAGCACTTTTTCCAGGCAGGTGCTTCAGAAGCATCTTGTGGAAGCAGCCACCAGTTTAAATGAAGTGCACTGCCGCTGCTTGAACATCTTCATCAATCAGGCTTTCGACATGCAGCGAGACCTGCAAATCACCCCCAAGAGGCTGGAGTACACCCGCAAGAAGGAGAATGAGCTCTATGAGTCTCTGATGAACATTGCCAACCGTAAACAAGAGGAGATGAAGGACATGATTGTAGAGACTCTTAATAATATGAAAGATGAGCTTTTGGAAGATGCTGCTACTATGGAATTCAAAGGTAATTACTGGAAGGAGAGAAACGAGAAGAAGGAGATTAGGGGCTTTAAAGGAGGGTGAATGAGTAATATTTGCCACCTGGTAAAGAACAGTTGAATGCCAGTCTAGACAGGTGACTCTGAAATCAAATTCAGAACTAATATACAAAGCATTTAATTTTTGTAGAATCTCCTGCACTGTCCTTAAATTAGAGGCCTAAATATATAAAGTCTTGATTTCTTATAAGCAGACACCCCCCAACCCCTACCCCCTGCCCCCAGCTTTCTGCACAGTCCGAGGTAGGATGTTTTATTTCTCTGCTTTAATTCCCTATTCTGCAGGGTAAGAAAATAAGTCTCAACTTTACCTCAGCAAGCGTGTTGAGACTTGGGAGTAAATCTGTCCTAAGGAAAAGAAATGAGTTTTAGCAGTGAAGATTTATTTGCGCTTTCTGCTTGATTTCTTCATGTCTGAGGGATGTTTAAGAGTCTTGAGTATAGAACCTCCTAAAAAGAAATTCTTTTGGGTAGGTAAGACTTTCCTTAGGCAGCACAGCGTATTGTGCTCCTAAAAGCCTGTGCTTGGCATTTGGCATTTGTTTTTTGGGATAAATGGGAATTCTCATTGCACCTTCTAGTACCAGAACTTCCAGGAACACAGAAGCTGGAAGAATACAGAGAAGGGTGTGTAAACTGTGTGAAGGGTGAGGTGCTATCTAAATCTTGTCTGCAGGAATACGTGGTCTATCATAAACATCAAAGTGATTATTTGTAGGTTGATACTCTACAGCTCTTTGCTTGCTAGGTAGGGGTTTACCCTAACAATCATTTCTGTTCAAAGAAGTCCTGAAACTGAAATGCATTTCCCTGGGCTGACATGGAAAGGTTTTTCTCCTTAAAATAAAATTGGAATTTAGGCTATAGGTTTAGAGGAAATTATTTCATTGCAAGTGGAGTGCTCTCCTGAGGCATCAAAGGGGCTAAAATTCTAGATAAAAATTAAGTTTGTCCTGACTTATTTCCTCCCAATTTCAAAATGGAATGTTAATTCCTGGGATGAAGAGGAGAAATGATGGATTAGGCTTACTCTCCTGTAGAAGAGGATCTTCAAATTTTTGCTTCTGCAGGTGGGCATGGAAAACATCTTTCCTGTTCCTTGAGATGTTTCCTTTGTAATGGCCACTTGAAATGTAGTCTTCATAAAGAGCTTGTGTTAAGTGCGACATATATGTACACCCACTTTATATATATTTATRTATTTATGTGTGTGTGTATATATATATGTGTGTATATATTTATGTATGTGTGTRTGTATACACATACATAAAACAACAACAAATATCACTTACAAAATGTAGCATCTTGTTGGCTTTTAGTATGTGAAATAATATCCTAAGGGAAGGAAGAGAATCTTTTTTGCCTTTTTTTTTTTTTTTTTTTCACCCTCTCTCTTTGAGGAGCTAATGCCATCTGCCGATCACTGGATTTGTTTTAAATAGGCTAGACTGTCTTTGGCCAAAATTCAGAGACAAGGTCTTCAGCTCCTAGCTGCATGAGCTAGTGACTTGCTCAGTGCTTGTTTAAAAATACAAGGTGTTAATCAACCTTTCCAAGGCATCAGAAATAGATTTCAAATAACCTGCTTGGCTGTTACGTTACCTTCTAATAACATTCAACAACCAGTAGTACTTATGGATTACAGCTTGGCTTGGAAGAGTTTCCTGACTTATGCTTCTTTACACGGAAAGACAGCTCTGTGCTCCTGTAACTGCCCTTTAATTTTCAAGACAATAGTTAACTTCTAATCACCGTACCAGTGTAAACCTGTAGTAGCTACGGAATGCTTGTAGAGAGTTCATCAGGTGTTAGAGCTAGCTATCCTGTGAATCCAAGCACCAGTGAATGGAAGCAAGCATTAGCATATTTTCTACCTTGGTCAGATGTGTATTTTCGCTTCCTTAACCAGGTGTGTGCTCCAAAGAACGTATGTGGAGCCTGGAGTTACTTCAGTGGTTTGGTACTTTATGTCACAGAATGCTAAACTTAATCAAGCTTTCTAGGGTTGCGTTCAGGACTTCCAATAAAACCGGCATTGTGGAGTTAGACATGTAGACTGGCAAAAATTTAATCCTTTGAAAACAGTCAGGATATGGATTCTTCTGTTGCTCAGAGGTTTCTTTGTATGGCTTAGGAGCACTGTTGGACTCAGGTTACATCAATTGGGTCCAAAGCAGGCAATGAACTTCTGCAGGAGCAGTATAGCAAAAGAGCCTTTGGAGCAGAAGCTCTCCTGACTGATGCTGTGCTGTCGCTGCTTTGCAAACCATTTAAAGCAGCTCAGTAGCTGATGATGCAACTGTGATATGTTTGTCAAGTACAAAAGATGCTTCTTTTTTTTTCCCTCTGTGCAGACATCATAATCCCTGAGAACGGGGAACCTGTAAGTTCCAAGGACATAAAGTGCTGTATTAAGCAAATCCAGGAACTGATTATTTCTCGATTAAACCAAGCAGTTGCCAACAAGTTAATTAGTTCAGTGGACTATCTGCGAGAGAGCTTTGTAGGGACACTGGAGAGATGTCTGAAGAGCCTGGAGGAGTCTTGGGATGTTTCGGTACATACTGCAAGGAGTTTGGAGAAGTCAAAGGATGCTTCTGTACACATCACAAGCAATTATCTCAAACAGGTATGGTGGCTCAAACGGCTGTCTAGACTGCTGTTAATTGTCGCTATCCTGATGCAACGAGGGCGGGAGGAAACTGAGATGCCCAGTGAAATCAGAGGAGTGCAACAACTCTGGAGTACCTGTGGGTCTGATGTCATTAAGGGAGAGGCTAATATTTGGAAACATTAGTCTTATTCCTAGCTTGTCACTTGAAGGCCTGTTGCTTGTCCTTCCTAAATCTGCATAAAGTAATCAAATTACAGCCCAGAAACACCTATGAGTGTAACAAAACAGATAAACTGAATCAGGTGAATCAGTGTTTTGTATGCTGTCCTTTGGTCATTAGCAGAGGCAAGATATGTCTAGCAAATTTTGTAGCAACTGGTTTGCAGAGTTCCCGTACTCTCATCTTTCCCCTGCTTTCCAGATACTAAATGCAGCCTATCATGTTGAAGTCACTTTTCACTCTGGCTCAACAGTAACCAGGATGCTGTGGGAACAGATCAAACAGGTATGGGCTTCTTATCACTTGCTTTTAGTAGGGGTCATTGTACTGTGTGATATTTTTGGAACAAAAGATAATGTGAATACTCGCTGCTGCCCTCTAAACTCTGGCTCTGGGCACATGCATTGGGCAGTTGTAGCTTCCTCACTCAGCACTGTGCCCGTGTGTGTAATTTATTCTTGGGAATGCTGAAGTATTTAAATTAAAGCAAATACTTGTTCAGTGTGATTTTTTTTTTATTATTTTTTTTCCCCTTCTTTCCTGAGACAGCAAAGGGATAGAGATCAGTATTTTGAAGCTGTTCTGCCTGCATTTTGGGGAATTCTGTTTTTTGTAATGTAGTTTGATTTGGGTCTCTTCACTGTGCTGCCTCCAGAGACAGCCAGGTTTCCTCAGGTCTCTGTCATAACTTTGTCTCTTAAAGCATTCAACTTTCTGAAGTTTCTGCTGTAAAAGGTGTGGATGGCTTTTACTGCCTTCAGCCTCTTGATATTCCTTCCAAATGGTATCAAGGGCTATGTATGGATGACTGAGGAATGTGGGTTTTTCCCAAATAGCCGCACCATGGACTGAGTGGTAACAAACCATCAGATTCCTCCTTCAGCCAGGGGGAAGGATCCAGACTGGGTGTGCAGCAGCTGGGTTTCTGAGACTTCTAATAAAGAGTGGGGAAAAGCATCTTTGTTGTCCGGCAATTTAAGGGAAATGCAGGATCTCTGCACCTGGCAGTGTCTGTCTGAAAAGCTGTTTCACTGTAGCTCTCCTCAATATAGGAAATTCTCTCTTCCTGAGTCTCTGGTTTACTGTTTATGCTGTTTATTCCATTCTGGAACAGCCTCAGGAGCAGCCTGTACCATCCTGAGGGTAGCTTTGATGCAGTTCTAAACTGTCTTCCTTAAGATTAACTTGTGCAGGTGGTGTTTATTCCACGACAGTGCCAGACGCATCTGCAGCATCGTTAGGTAGCAGCCCCTTACTGGGGACAGAACCAGCCCTCAGTCTGCACTGCAGTAGTGAGGTTTTCCAGGCCGTGGCTGTGTAACCACTTATGGTCTTGGTCAAAAACATGAAAGGATGTTTGGTATGTAGGAATGAACTGAGTGGATATTCAGAAGAATCAGATCTCTCTAACTATTTTGTGTGTGTGTATGTACAACAATGTTGTGATGAACAGCTCTAAAACAGTACTTTAAGGTAATTATTTAACCCAATTCTGCAAGAAGATGAATATGTATTGTTAGAGCAAAGTGTCTGAGGAGTCTGAGTGAAGTGATTGACCTTTTGCTTTTTTGTGCTAGCGCCTTAATTCTGTTCCCTGTTTTGCTAGATAATCCAGCGGATTACATGGGTCAGCCCACCTGCCATCACCAGTGACTGGAAGAGGAAGGTTGCTCAGGATGCTATTGAGAGCCTCAGTGCATCCAAGTTGGCTAAGAGCATTTGCAGCCAATTCCGGACCAGGCTAAACAGTTCCCATGAGGCTTTTGCAGCTTCTCTACGACAGGTGAGTGCTGTAAAGAAGGAAATTGTATTTTGTACATTACCACTCTTGGAAAGAATTTTTTTTTTTTTTAATAGCAGAGCTAGGTAAAAGAGCAGTCCATGTAGGTAGTGCTGCTCACTGCAGGTAGAGGTGGAAGAGCTGATGTGAGTGCCCTAATACAAAATTCCGTTTTTTAAACTAGAGATGATTAAGCAGGATCTCTACTCAGTTATGCAAAGACACTGAACTCCCTAGCACTGCGGTTTTAGACCAGGCAGGATGACCATGTATATATGATGTTTTTTCTAGTTAGAAGATGGCCATTCTGGCAGGCTGGAGAAGACGGAAGACCTGTGGCTGAAGGTGCGGAAAGATCACGCTCCTAGGCTAGCACGTCTCTCGCTGGAGAGCAGGTCCCTCCAGGATGTGCTCTTACATGGTGAGCATTGTGCTTGATGTTCTCTGGAGTATCTTCTCCCTCCTTTTTCGGAAGAAGCCAGTGTGAAGGGGAAGGAAGGGGTTTGCTTTGCAGTAAACTGCTTCAGTGAGTCTCCATTTGACGCATGCTCAGTATCTTGAATTGTGCAGCTGCTGGCCCTTGAAAAGGAGCAGGCTGCCAGCCTGATAGTGTGCCTCTCATGTAATGGGAAGGAAGATGTTTTAATTTCTGACTAAATGGATGTTGTGCCTTACAGGCAAGCCAAAGCTGGGCCGTGAGCTGGGCCGAGGACAGTATGGCGTGGTGTATCTGTGTGACAGCTGGGGAGGGCATTTCCCATGTGCGCTGAAATCTGTTGTTCCTCCAGATGAGAAACACTGGAATGACCTTGCACTTGAGTTTCACTATATGAGGTGTGTATTGTAAGTGCTTTTCTCACTCCACATGGATTTGCTTAACTTCATTGTTGCAAACAAATGCTATTTGTGTTTGCAGAGGCAAAATTTTGCTCAGCATAGTTCTGCTCTGCGCTCGGTGAGTTGGCTTAACCAAATGCTAAGCTGCCATTTCTAGGAAAGGCAAGACAGCTTGCCAGTGCCATTGCAGAAGTGTAGCAGACAGTGGTAGGTAGGCAAGCCCTTTCTTGTCTTAATCTGATTCTCCTTTTATGTACGCTGTTCAAATACTTGCTATTTTGCAGAATAAATTAGAATTAGTAGCAAGCAGCTCTTCATCCCCTGATTTTTTTGTGTTGATTTTTCTCTCCTTTTCCAATCTGACTTTATCCTCTCTTAGAATTCACAAAAGAAAATGATGGGTCTACACAGCAGAAAATTTAACTTGTCTTGAATAAATGGTTGCAAGTGCTGCAGTAAAGACAGCTGAAATACTGCAATATTTCTTTTGCACTGTAACCTTTAAGCTCTTTTATTAAATTGAATTTAATTGGATCTGATTACAATATATTCATATGGTCCCCAGAACTGTGGTGTGGAGTTTTTCTACTATATGGCATGTGGTTAGGACTGGCATAGGTGTGTCTTAGTATTGTTGTACTAATGTGGCAGTTATTGAGCAGTTTTTTCCTTTACAAGATTAGGCCTGGCCTGGAGTGGAGGAAAGGGTATAAAAATGACCGATTTTCTGTGCTGAACTTTCCCTAGGTCTCTACAGACACATGAGCGGCTAGTACATCTCCATGGTTCTGTAATAGATTATGGCTATGGAGGAGGTTCCAGCATTGCTGTCCTATTGATAATGGAACGGTTGCACAGAGACCTCTATACAGGACTAAAGGTAACAAGAATCTAAATATTAAAAAAAAAAAAAAAAAAAGCCTGTATATCTGTGTTCAGATGTGAAATGAAGCTAGGCTATGCTGAGGAAGTATGAGATGTTGTGGTAGTGCTCTTGGCCATCTCCCTGTTCTGAAGGGGAAAAATCCATCCGTTGAATGCAGGTATGTTTTTTGCTATAGTGCAGGTTTGTTTTCTGGAGTGCTTCAGTGCTGTGTGCTGCATGTAAACTAGCCTGTATTGGCACAAGGGTGGGTGTCCCTTGGTTTACTGGTGGGCTGGAACAATTTGGATCACTGCACTGTTGGAAGTCACGTGCCTCTGCTGTTGACTTTCCTGTCCACCTACTCCTTACAGCTTTCACCAAACTGTTAGGCCTGTTTACTTTGGTGGAAACCCTTTTGAAACGTGCTGTGGCTACAGCAGCATGTTTACTACTTTCCAGAGTAGAGACTACCAGTTCTTGATCCAGTAAAGCTAATGCATTAGGAAAGTAATAAGAGCAGCTCCTGCAGTCTGCTCTGTTGCCTAGTAACTTTCTGGAAGGATGGCTTTGCAGGAGTTAAAAGAATTGCTTCGTTTTCAGTATTGTTTGGCAAAGAAGGGTAAGGAAATCCCTCAGATAAAAGTAGTTTCCACTTGTAGGATTAAATCTGTGTTTATTTACTCTTTAGGCTGGGCTAGAATTAGAAACACGTTTACAGATTGCCTTGGATGTGGTTGAAGGAATCCGTTATCTTCACAGTCAAGGACTTGTGCACCGGGATATCAAACTTAAAAATGTCTTGGTAAGGAAAACTTTTGTATCTGGCTAATTCTGAAGTCTAATCAGGTCTTTTTAGTGGGAAGGAGAAACACGATATAAGTGAAGTAGTAGCCTTCCTCATGTGGAAACTTTCACTTGTGATGTGTTGGTTAGTTCTCCATAGCAATCAGTGGTATTTACCAAAAATAGCCTTGCAGTGAGGCTTCCCTAGCTCAACTTCAGACAGAAAGCCTAGGGGAAAGGGAGCAGTTGAGTGACTTTTCTTGAAGGTAGCTTGAGCTACAAGTAGGATTTCCAGTTCCTAGTCCTATTAAACTAAACCACACCCTTTATGTAGAAGACAAGTGAAGACCTGTCTTGTTACTGAGCTTAACTGGTGAAGTGTCCAAGTAGCAGCCAAGTCATCAGAGAAGCTTTTTTAAGAACAAGTGCTGAGCCCTTCAAACATGAATTATGTTTTAAACCTTAATATTAAAAAGCAATAATGAAACTGAAAAGTATGAATATCAACTGTCTGTGTATGAATGATTCTACAGCTTGACAAAAAGAATCGAGGCAAAATCACTGACTTGGGGTTCTGTAAACCGGAAGCCATGATGTCTGGCAGTATCGTGGGCACACCCATTCACATGGCTCCTGAGCTCTTTACAGGTATGCTTGCTGATTGAATCCCTTACTGTCTCACTCTGGCTTCAATTTGGAAGGCGATTACTTTGAACTAATATTTCAATTTACTTATGAAGAGAAAAATAAATTCAGAAGACTACCTGATTATAGTGCATATTTATATTGTTTTTCCTGTATTTTAAGTCTATCTTTATTCACTTGTAAGAGGAGTGAACTGTGGGACTCATAAGCTTTGCTGAAATAATTAATATTCTTGAGTAATTGGAAAGTTTAAATTATTAGTTATTAGGAAGCTGGAAGTACAGGGCCTTCATAGGCAAATACTTCAGAAAGCATCCCCTGTTTTTTATATCAATTCCAAGTGAGGAATTCTGGAGCTGTTACTAATGTGTAGACAGTATTCAATGCTTCTGGCAGGTTCTCTCTCTAAACACGAAACATTTCTCCTATGCAAGCATCTTACAGTAGCACTCAGAGGTCCATACAGTATTTAACATAGTCCAGAAGGACTGTTTGAGATGCTGTCCCTGCTTTGACAAGGTTGTGGTCAAGTTGCAGCAAACCTGTTTGTATTTAATGTAGGAAATATTATGCAGGTGATTCTCGCTACTGACAGGGAAATACTCATGACTAGCAGGGTAGACCTTGATCTTACGAAGAGGTAAGCATTGGCTTAACCTTTATGCACTTACTGGGCTTATTTCTTGGATTCAATGGGAGAATTTGCTATAAACCAGTAACTGCCAAACTTCTTTGAAATGTATCTAGCCTTCTGGACCAGCAGCAGTCCATGAATCTCAGTTTGGGAACCATTGATACAAAGTGAAAGTGTGTAAATCCTCTGAGAACTGAAGTTCTTAATTTTATCCCTCTACCTTTGGCAGTAATTCCTGATGCGTTGCTAGGCTCCAGACAAATCTTACCTTCTGGCAATGAAGTTGAGGTTTTAGTTTGAGGACTTAGTATGCTGAAATTAGTCTTCAGGCTGATCAGTTTCTAGTGATGCTGAAAATGTTTGCCGTGCTAATCAAATATGTTTATTTGCCACAGGAAAGTATGATAACTCAGTGGATGTTTACGCATTTGGTATTCTGTTTTGGTACATTTGTTCGGGACATGTGAAGTTACCAGAAGCGTTTGAGAGATGTGCAAGCAAAGATCACCTTTGGAACAATGTTAGAAGAGGTACATTGAACTCTGGGTTATACTATGTGCTTGAGTAAAATTTGAGAGCAGATAAGGAAATCTTTGTCCTTTTTTTAATTGAAAGGTAAAAAAAAATTGTATTTTGTATTTTTCAATTAACTGTCTGAAGATTAATGTTGATCTAGTTAAATTTGGACATACTCTGAAAACCTAACTAAAATTGTCAGGGATGAAAAATAGCTTTCACTTAACCACCTCCTTCCTGGAGTGTTGTAGGAGCTGTGCTAATGCAACACTTAAGCATTGTATAACTTCAGATGGTTTATGATGTAAAACACATTGTAGAACCAGTTGGCTATGGCATGATCCTCTAAAGAATGCTTAATTCCTTGCAATTTTTGGAGGCCATAGGGATCTTTATGTTCAAGTGCTTAATATGCAGCATGCTGGGGAAGCTGTCATTGGGCTGGATGTTGAGTGGAAAAGAGTGATAGTTACTTCCTGTTTTCTGAAAAATAAAGCTATTTTATGCCTAAGTAGTTTTGTGCAGTCCTGTGTTTTGTGATATCTTAATCCTAATGCTGCATCATGGTGTCAGAATGCTTTACTACTTTGTCCTAAATTCCTGTCCATATAATCTCTCCCCTTCTCATGTGAAAAAGATTAACCCAGATGAGTGAGTCTTGTATTTGGTTGGAAGGCCTACACTCATTACTTGTTCTCATGTTGAACTGGCTCCCAAATGCACYATCCTTGACGGTGGGGTGGGAGGGGGATAGGGTTTTCAGGGCATTTGTTTTGCCCTTTTAAACAGGGGAGGGTGTACTCTTTTCTAGTCCCAAGTAGTTGCAAAGAGGAAGCACCCGTGAAACTGTGTATTAGCTGTCCTCTGGCAGTTTGCATGATCTCCTGATATACTTCAGCAGTGCAGATTTCTAATAGCTTTCAAAGATGGCTCGCAGTGTTGCCATAATATAAGCCTTTATTGATGGCACGAGACCCCAGACAGTTGTCATTGGTCATTTCAGTCTGCACCAAGTAACAAACGTAAGACTAAACTTCTGTCCTATTTGAGGTGTGTTGATGTTAACAAGGTCCCTCTCCATTTTTCAGGAGTTCGCCCAGAGCGTCTTCCAGTGTTTGACGAGGAATGCTGGCAGCTGATGGAAGCTTGCTGGGATGGAGACTCCTCCCAGCGCCCTCTCTTGGGGATCGTTCAACCTATGCTGCAGGGAATCATGGACAGGCTCTGCAAGTCAAGCTCTGAGCACCCAAATAAAGGGTTGGATGACTCTACTTGAAAAGGAAGCACAGAAGAATTTTTAATTGTGAGAGAATTCTGAACCCCTAACTCTGCAGATGGCTTCTTCAGATGTAGCTCTTTGTGGCTAACRTGAGTGGGACAGGTAATAGCAACCCAAAGATTGCTCATAGAGGTGAGACCCCGGGGATGTTCATTCTTGAATAGTGGACAGAGAAATCTCCCCCGGTATACCCCATTGATGCTAGTTACCCTGCTGCAGCTTTTATTAGAGTTGAGCAAATAGGATAGAAAATCCATGCCCTTGGACTGAAAGGGATTTTTGCCAATCCCACATAAACTACAATCAAAGAGAAGCATCTTGTGTTTCAGGTAGCATCTGAGTTGCTAGGAGTTGATCCTGACGGTCTTTACTCAGTGGCTGAAACAAAAGCTCTCTTCCCATTAACTGATGGTCCTGGGTGGCCTTCAGTCTACACACAGCTATCCCAGTCACTTACAGATTGGCACCAATTGCAGTGCAGTGGGAGAGGAAAGAGAAAGCAGAGGCCTTAGGCTAGAAGGGGTTAGAGGATAGGAGTGTCTATTTGTATTAGCTTCTTGCAACACTCAAAATGTTTACATTGACAGGAGCAAAGCTTCCGTGTTTTACCTAAGGGGGCATTACCCACTGTTCCATTGCAGTGAAAATACCCCAAGTTATAAGCTATTTAGCTCTTATGTACCCTTCATCTCTTACTTCTGTAAACAAGCTCTTTTCTGGTAATTCTGCTTCATAATAGTTACTAGAAGTCTGAACAAACCTGACCTTTACTACAGTATTCTGGTAAGATGGTAAGACTGCTCAGAGATTACGTATTGTAATACAGAAACATAAAGTCATTGCCACTAATGACTGTTCATGAGGAAAAAGCCAATTCATTTTAATTAAATTTGGTTTTTGAATTAGTTGTAAAGGCAATGACAGTTTTAAATTGTGCTAACTATTGACAGACATTTTTAAAAATAAGGTTTCTTCAGTTTTTTTTTAAAGTCACATGCTTGGTGCGAGCATACTCCAGGGAAAACAGGTCATTCATTCTTCAGTAGCTGTGTATTGTGGCTGTGTCCGTTCATCCGATTGCTTCACTTTGGGATCTCTATGTTGGCTGCACTGAAAAGAATAAAAATGGGAGTGGGAGGGAGGCAAATCCTTTGCAAGGAAGGCATAGGTTGGGGCAGTCCTGGTGCCCGCATGAAGAGGGCTACTTCTGAAAATACCCTTGCCCCTTGTCTCTTGCATTTCTGGGGCAAGGTTGATCTTAATGTAACATACGAATGGGGTGGAGGTTGAAATAGAAAATACACCTTGTTTAATACATGAGGAAATACTGAGTTGGCATGTTTCTCCCTGGGTTTGCTGTTCCTCCCAGCTGTGGGGGATGGGCAGGAAAGCTAGCATGCTGCGTCCAAAATTGTGCAGGCATGTGGAATTACTGCACCTTGTTGCTGGAATTTGTTGGTTGGTACACAGCAAAATTACAACCAATAGTCTGCCTGTTGAACAGCTTGAACAAAGAAAGGGATAAATAACTCTGCAGTGTTAGTTTAGCTTAAATCTTCCTTTCTTTGTGCAATAAAATGAATTAATGCTTTTAAAAAAACAAAAACAAAAAACAAAACCCCCTTTTTACTAACCTGCACCTGTGGGCATTTTTCTGGCCTGTGATGGCATTAACAGTATAGTTCTATACAGATAGTAGCCTCTCCAACTACTCCAGCTGAAAGTGCAGCAACTGCGAACCACATGCACAGAAGAACGAATACTTTTCCAAAGTAGAATCGTTAGGCGTTTCACTGCCTTGGTGTGTACACTCATGCCACCAATGACATTAACAGTATTAACTCTGGTTACTGTGTGGTGGCTAGTAACCTTATTTAAAACTGGGAGAGTCAAGGTCAGTCTCTTGCAATTAATAGTTTGTGTAAATAATACATGTGTGAATAAAATTTAAATCTCTGTATATGCAATTCCAAAAATGTCTTGTATAGCTTTTCCTATGTAGCTATTTCCAGACACTTATCTGGTGCCTTTTTAATGTTGTGTGTAGCTACCTTGATGTCTYGTTTGGTTTGTCTTTTTGCATGTGCAGCATCGTAGACCTCCAGGTCTTCCCCAGCTTAGTACAGCTACTTCTTTGCATTTTTTTTTTTTTCTATTAGGTATAAAGTCTTCCTGACTAGACTTGTTTTGAGAGATTTCACACACCCTGTTTATCTTTAAAACTAGTGGGGTTCTTCCTCATTAGAGCAAGGAAAACAAGGTGAATAAATTATAACTTTATTAAAGGATTCCACAAACTGTAATCACAGACATTTGTATGGAGTTATATGGCAAGACTGTACAGCAGTAACTCAAATATGTTAACCTTGTGCCGTTGGACTGAGTAGCTATTCTTCGTTGAAATGAGGCTACCTTTGTAGCCTTAATCTACTGAAGATGTTTGTTACAGTAYACTTTAATATTAGGTTTTTAAAAAGGTACCATATCTTATGCATTATACAGCTTACCAGGTGTAATCAGGTACTGGACTAGCTTCTGTTGTGTATAGACGCACATCAGTGAGTGCTGTTACAGTAGTGTCATGCTAATTATCACTTAAACAGCACAAGCTAAATCACTTATGCTGAGGCTGACTTCTGTGAACACTGAATAAATCTTCTCCCCTCTCCCTTCCTGTAGACCCATCCCTTTTGGAGATGCCTGGGTGGAGTTCAGGCCTACAACGATTTGAAAAGAGCTTTGTTTACAAAGGTTACTGTGAGGTTTACATGCTGCCACTGCTCAAGTGGCTGTAGCTGGTGCTTGGATAGAAGAGTCTCTAGATGATGCATAGGAAGCAGAAGATACAGCTGCAAGGTTAAATTATAGACTTGAAAGGTGCTAGTAAGTTACTGTGCAGTTAAGACTTTAAGCCAGCGACTCCTGCTACACCCTTTCCTTGCAAACACTACACTTAGTGAGACGAGCTGGGAGAAAATGCTCTCTAAATTCAGCGATGATAAATTGTTAGGATGCCAAAGCTCTCCAGACTGTGCTGTACTGTTGTTGCTCACTGCATCTTGCTGCCAAATGAGAAGTGCATCTGGACCTGCAGGACACTTTTAAGGGGTGGGTTGGAGGACCAAATACTTACCTTAATTCAGAGGACTTTATTARTTACACTAAAGGGCTTGCTCGTCTTCTGCCTGGAAAGCAGGCATCAAGGTTACCTGTAAGGGGGGCTGGAGGGGGGCTGGCTCTTCCCCTCTATCACCCCAGGAGCTGGGGAAGACCCTTGCGCTGGTGCAGTRCCAGGCCTGGGCGAGCAGCCACTCCAGCACCAACTGCGTTCTTTGGTCCTGCTAATTTTAGCTTAAAAGTTGCACAAAGTAACTTTTCATAGGTATTGCTGCCCCTTTTTGGGGGAGAACAGAAGTCTCTGTGTGTTAAACCCTCTCCCCCCCCCCCCAAAGGGGCTTAAAGTAGCACTAATGTTTAGCTTTGTGTGCTTTTTGTATGGGTGCCCTCTTGGGCAGTGACTGAACTGATG
Source organism: Apteryx rowi (assembly GCF_003343035.1). NCBI lineage: Eukaryota > Metazoa > Chordata > Aves > Apterygiformes > Apterygidae > Apteryx > Apteryx rowi. Next base: position 3,189,034 of record NW_020450705.1, read on the forward strand.
AAAACTCTCGTATTTTGGGTGAAGAGGGGCAAGTGAGACGTAGGACCTGTACAGCGCCACTGTAACGCCTTGAGGTTTTTGTATCGCTTCGTTGTGTGTTATTTTAAAGGACTGATGTGTACTTACGGTGTTATAGGAAAATGTAACAAACTTACCAAGTGAATAGGAAGGAACAAAAAAAGTGCAATAACCAGAATGACCGAATAAACCGATTTTATATGTCCACGAGTGGTAGCGCTCACTTCCCGCCGGTGTCCCGTGTAACGTGTGCTTTTAAGAGACGCGCCTGCGAGTTAAGGCTCCATGCGGAGCCGTTTCCGCCGGCCGSGGCCCGCCGCGCCGCGCTGCGCAGTAACGCGGCCGTTAACGGCGGGTGGGCGGCGCCGCCCGCTCCGTTCCGGTCTGGTCCCGCTCCGCCCGTCTCC